>NW_028324315.1:2715000-2985000 GCF_058129835.1 Hydra viridissima
ATAGTAATAATGATAATAATAATTTTATTACCCGACTAGCGAGTAGTTCCGAAATACAGGTTGTTCCGATGATCGGATAACAAAAGTGGCTAGCGTATTAAATAAAAAAGTAAATAAATTTAAAAAAAAAATAATTTTTACATTTATATTTAAGAGGCACAAACTTTAAAAAAAACGGTTGAGAATTAAGTGTTTGTATCACCAACTCCATCTAAGCAAGGACGTATTAATAGATGGATCATTATAAGTTAAAGTAGCTTTACATGACTGACTGTTTAAAAATACTTTATCAAAAGTGCTCATTAAAAATACATACTTAATATTTCTTTCCAACTTCTGAAATCAATAGTTTTTCATTAACATCAACCCTTTCATGCTCCAATTATTTTCCCATAACTAACATAACCCTTAAAAAATTATCTACAAAATGACAGTGATACTATGAAATGTTGAAGGAGACTTTTTCTACAGCCTTTTTCAACTCTCTTTTATAAAATAATATTGTTTTCAATCGGTTAGAATGCACCATTTGAATTGGGGAAGCTTAGTTTAATTTGTTGTTACAAAACAACCCAGCGCATGAAAGGGCTAAGATACTTTTAGTTATAATACATTTAGACAAAATGCGATTTAGGTATCGAAAATAAGAAAGTTTATAACTAGGACGAAAAAAAAAAAATCACAAATTCAAGAGAAAAATCAACCTTTTTCAGATTTGTGAACTATTCTTGATTAATTTTTTTGTCTTTTGTAACCATAAGCTTCAGAAAATGCATAATTGTAATGGGTTTACTGAGGGAGGAATTTAGAAAATTGACTGTAACACGCAGTTTTTGGCTAAATGGCGGCACCTTTGATCTATAACAATGCGTTGAACGTTCATCTATTAATACGTCCTTGATCTAAGTATTAATTATTAATCAATCCAAGATTAATCCTTGATTAAATTAAATTCATAAGCTTTCTTGATTAAATTAATTAATTATTTAATAAAATGTCAGGTCACTAAATTTTTTGTCACTAAATGATTTTTAGCTTTTAATTTCTGGCCGTTCTCTAAAGCGAACGGCCAGAAATTACTGTTGAAAGGTTTATGGAAGCTGTAATAGAATATCACCGCACCTTAGAATATCACCGCACCAGTAGAAATAATGAAAACGAGGATGCGTTTTGAAGTAATAGAACTTAGTAGGGTACCGAGTGCGTCCGAATAATACAAGAACGTTCATAGTTTATAATAATAACGCAACAAATACATAAATGAAATTCATTATTAATATGTTGGTATATACGAAGTCTGCAAGACATGGTACAATAATTTAATTTTTAATTCTAAAATTGATGATTTTCTAGTCATATTTTCAACCAGATGTTATGCAATATTTTATATATCTATATGAGGGGATGTTACATTCTAAGCACTATTTGGTTTGTTGTTTTTTAACAAAATACAAGGGCGATTTGATATTCTACACATATAATAGCATGTTTCTTAATTTTATTAAGGGGAGGTGATATTCTAACATTCTAAGCACTATCTAGTATGTTGTTTTTTAACAAAATACATGGGCGATGTGATATTCTAAAAATATAATGGCATGTTTCTTAATTTTATTAAGGGGAGGTGATATTCTAACATTTTAAGCACTATCTAGTATGTTGTTTTTTAACAAAATACATGGGCGATGTCATATTCTACACATATAATAGTATCTTTCTTAATTTTATTAAGGGGAGGTGATATTCTAACATTCTAAGCACTATCTAGTATGTTGTTTTTTAACAAAATACATGGGCGATGTCATATTCTAAAAATATAATAGCATGTTTCTTAATTTTATTAAGGGGAGGTGATATTCTAACATTCTAAGCACTATCTAGTATGTTGTTTTTTAACAAAATACATGGGCGATGTCATATTCTAAGCATTTAATACTGATAGTATATAATATATTTTTTAATTTCATTAAGTTGATGTGCTGTTCATAGATTCTAGGCTGCAAACACAACTATGATAATTAGAAAGAAAATACATTGAAAATGTTTGTTTTGTTGTTTTTGATTATATTTAAAAAAAGAGCTCAGTAATTTATATATGTTCTACATAACTATTTTCTTTTTTTTTCTTTTATGATGTTTGCATTACTTATCTTATTCGCAAGGCCTAAAGTATTTTTGATTTTCCTAAAATTTTTAATTAAACTTCCTTTTTTTTCCTTGATTTTAGGTTCTTAATCTTCCTAGTTGTAGAATCACAATAAAAACCGTCAGTCTTGATCTGAAGAAATGGTTAATGCCAGGAAGAGCATCTGGTTGTAAAAAATTGCTCCAACACTTCTAACTTCGTTTAATTTAGAAATTGGTGTACAAGGTTTTTTAGTTTTTATTAAAATAATACAATTTTTTTTAAACATTATTGGAAACTTTTTGTTAATTTTTTCTTAGTTATACTAATGCATTACATCTAATTGTATTTAGTTTTTGGTATTTGTTTTTTGGAAGCTGATAACAGGTAAAAGTCTACTTTGTCTTTATCAGGGTTATCATATTATATAAACCAATATATTACAATAAAGCATTTTATATACAAAATTTTATAAAATTTTTTAATTCTTTTCTTTTGCTTGAAGAATTTTCAGCCATGTACCAAACCTATAGTGAAAGTGTAGTTGTAGTTATTTAAATCAATCGAATATTTTATCATATCAAATATACTAAACCTATGTTCATACTAAACCTATGTTCATTATAATATATCATTTACTGTAGCAAATGTTTAAAAAAATCTAAACCAAAATTAAAAAATCTACAATAATAATAACAATAATAATTAGTTTTTTTCTTAAAACCAACCTAGTTTTAAGAAATTGAAAAACCTCCTTAAACACAACAAATTCAAAATCAAACTAAAAATTATTTTTTCTTTGTAGTACAAAGACTTCTTCTGTCTCAAGTTGAAAAATAGCTCCAACTTTTAGGAGTTCAAATATCTCTGTATAACTATCTGAAACAATTTTTAACAAAATAAATGAAAACGTACTTCTTCTACTGATGTTTTATGCTTTATATTTATATATTATACGTATTAAAGACCTCAAATGAAATCATAATAATAATAATAAAGCCTAGAGTTTGATTTAATAAAGGAATTGTAATAGTAAATATATGTGCATAAATAATATCTTCAAAATTTTATACTTATAAATCTTAACATACTTTTAAAGATGAATGTTTCCACAGCAAAACGATATGCTGTTTTTGGTTTCATAGGCTATGCACTCCATATGATACCATCTATTTGGAATGCAAATATCACATTTTATCTATAAAAAACATCTTTTTTTTATAATTCTTTCCCTAATTGAAACATAATAATAAAAAATTAGTGGAACAAAGATTTTATTACCCATTCATCTAACTTCTGCTTTTTTCTTGTTTTTAGACCTTTTCTGTTTCCACAAATGCGACACACTGTATTGTACCAGAATTTTTGACCTAATAATTTAAGCTTGAATAATTTAATGTTTTTGTTTATTTTTATTCTATCGTAAATTTTTTGTAAATATTACTATAACCAAACCTCCTTCATCTAAAAGCAACTGTACCACTCTTTCTCTATAGTTATTCACTTCTTCAACTGGAAAACAATGTACCAGCTCCTCCCCATTTATAACATTTTCAGCAAACTACACAATAAGGGTTTTATAATATATTTTAATTTTTTCTTTTCATTATGTATATACTTTTAAAATATCTTTATTTGCATGATTGTATGAAATGAAAAAAGCAAGGGGGTGTCTATAAAGTACATAAACATGAATCTGGGATTGCCCAAACGCATACAGTTTTGTAAAGAGAAAGGGTGTTTAAGATAACCTTATGTATATGTTTGGCTGCCTTACTTACAAGTTTTTCCGTAAACCTGATTCTTATTTTTGATAAAAGAATGTGTATTTTCCCTCTGCCTTTTACTTGACTGTCTGTCTTTAAATGCCATTTTAAATTGACATTAAATACAGAAAAATGTGGAATTAACAAAAAGTTTAATATTGTTTGATTTTTAGAGGAGGAGGGAGAATTCAAAATTCATGGTTTATTTGCTTACACACTTTATAGGCGCCCCATGTTTGTAAATAATTTATTATATAGCGATAGTAAATTGTTTAAAAATTGAGAGTATTAAAATTTTAGAATTGAAGTTTATAGTTAAGAGCTTAACACATGGTTTTAAAAAAATAAGCAAAAACTTAAAAAAAATAGATAGATAAAAGTATAAAGAAATATAAGATGAGCCTGGACTTCATATAATTTAATCTTATTTATATAATAACTAAAAGAATTAACTTACCTTCAGACAAAACACTCCACATGATACACTGTCATCCTGTTTTGCATGCTTGGATGTATATATTTTGAATTTTGTGGTTACACCATATCTCTGTGACAAGTAACTACTAAGATAGAATTATATTTATTAAATGAAAAACAAGATATAATCTAAATTCATAAAAAACAAGCAACTTCATTTGAGCATCATACTTCCATTTTATTTCTTCTCTTATAACAGCACTTTCATGTTCACCCATAGGGTTCATATAATGAATCGTTCTGTCCCTAGGTTTGATTATCTAAAACAAAATTATTTACCAAAATTATATTTTAATTATGTGGCTAGTTTTTAATAATGGTATTTTAAGTTAAAGTATTGCATATAATAGAAAGGTTTTTAAAAGAACAATGTATTTTGTGGATAAAAGTAGCAAAAAAATATTGCTTACTAAATCTTATATTATATACTGTACCATAAACAGATCTGTACTGGGAAAATTTACAGGGGGGTTGTTTTTAAAAAAAGAGTAGTTCAGAATAGCAAATAAAAATCTTTCTTGATAAAACTTGCGTGAAACAAAGAGATTTAGTAAGAAATGAAGGTCCAGCGCCACCAACGATACCTCATCCCCCCTTGGCGGTATGGGCATGATAAAAAAAACCTTTCTATATAAGTTTTAGAAATTAATTATTACTTTAAAAATAATTAAGTATTTTTACATACTGTAAGTGTCCAATGGAAATTTGAAACAATACAGCATATTAACATGTCAAGTTTAAACAACTCACTCTGAAACAAATTTTTACAGTTATAAATAAAAGATAATATTTCACATTAATATGTAATATATATATATATATATATATATATATATATACAGTGTCTCAAAAAATTATCCAACCAAACATTTTAAAAAATATTTTTCCTAAAAAAAGTGCTGTATTTTCATAAATTTAGACTTTTTTGGTAAACTCAAGATTAATGAAAATAAAAGAACATGTTTTTAAATAGATTTTATTTATTTTAATGTAAAATATGAATCACAAGGTTTTCAGTCTTAAAATAAAGGAACTTAGGTCGTTTTTTTATTGTCAAAAAAATATTCGACCAAACACATTGTTTGTTTCATAACAAGTTATTATATAACAAAACAATTATTTTAATACTTTGTTGGGCCTCCCTTTGCTTGGATTACAGCTTCTAGACGTCTAGGCATTGATTCAACTAAAGATTTTGTTTCTTCTGGTTGAATCTTTTCCCAGGCTTCTTCAATTGCCACTTTGAGGGTATCTTTTTTGGAAAATGACCGATCTCCAATTTTTCGGTCTAAAATTTCCCACAAATGTTCGATGGGATTAAGGTCCGGTGATTGTGCGGGCCATTCCAAGACCTCAACATTATTTTCAGCAAACCACTCCTTGGTTTTAGTCGCACTATGCTTGGGATCGTTATCTTGCTGAAATGTAAAATCAGATCCTAGCCGAATTTTTCGAGCAAATGACTTCAAATTTTGCCTTAATATGTTTCTGTATTGCACCTGATCCATTAAAGTATCAATAAATTGGAGTTTTCCGACACCCTTCCAAGCCATTGAACCCCATACCATCACGTTACCGCCGCCATACTTGACAGTTCCTCTTACGCAGCTTAATTTATAGGCTTCTCCGGCTTTTCTCCAAACTTTTTGGGCTCCATCAGATGACTTTAAGTTGAATTTCGATTCGTCGCTCCACAGGATCTTTTTCCAGAAACTTAACGGCATGTTTTTGAATTTCTTAGCAAACTCCAATCTTCTTTTCATGTGTTTCTTACTCAAATATGGTTTATTACGCACAAGTCGTCCTTGAAATCCCTGGTCTCGGATACGATTTCTGATTGTCTGATGGGATAATTTTATTCCATAATTCTCTTCAGCTTGCTCAGCCAGTTTTCGAGCAGAAATGAAGCGCTTTTTCTTGACTTGTATAATTAAGTTTCTATCAAAACTCTTAGAAGTCTTTTTTTTGCGACCCTGCCCTTCTTTTGTGGCTGTCGTTCCGATCAAATTATACTTCTTCATTATGTCGGATACTGTATTATGAGGAATTCCAGTCTCTTGCTGCACCTGACGATAGGTTTTACCCTGATTGACTAGATCAACAGCTAAATTTCTCTGAGAAACAGTCCAGTGACGTTTACCTCCCACCATTTTACTTAAAAAAACATGAAACCTTTTTTTTATACATAATTTTTTTTTTTACTACAAAAAAACAGTTTTTTGTTATGCAATTTCATTAATTGTATAAAAATTTGCTAAAATATTTCAACAAATTTCACATAAAATTAATTAAACTTACCTAAATATCGCTTGGTCGGATAATTTTTTTACAAGCCTATTCAATACTAAGTTCCTCTTAGGACAAATAATAAACCAACTGAAGCATGAATCAAAAAATATGAACGCTAAATAACATACTATTCCCAATAGAATTAAAATGACAGACAAAAAAAGTATCGCTATTCATTGTTTTTAGTATAATTTAGAGCGTAAACATTTTTTTTTGGGAAAAACTTGTTTGGTCGGATAATTTTTTGAGACACTGTATATATATATATATATATATATATATATATATATATATATATATATATATATATATATATATATATATATATATATATATATATATATATATATATATATATGTGTGTCTGTGTGTATATATATAAAATATCTTTTTTTCGTATTTAGCTGATATTTGTAAATACCTCCGGCTGCATGCGTATTAGGTCAGTTTGATTTGGTAACTCTTCGAGTGAAAGTACACCCGCTGGTGCCAATACTTCAATGTGGTACTTGAAACCAAAGAAAAATGGAATAACATTTAGTCTAATATTGTATATATTAAAACGTTTTCGAATAAATACAGCCTTTTCATTTCAAGTTTTACCTTATTCCGACTATTTGCTAAAAGCTTAAGGTAAATATAAACAATTTCATCACTAAGACAGTCTTTCAAGGTATCTTGCAAGGAGTAGTCATAAACCTTGCAACCACCTAGGCTTGGGTATATACCCATAATGGCTTTTATAGGATTTACTTTACGAAGATAGTCGATAATTCCGTAACCTATTTATGAAATACAATATATTAAATCTTGTAAGGAAATTATAAAAAAGCTTACCACCTAACCAGTAATAAAAAAGTTAAAAAATTTACATAATATTTAAAAATACTTTCAATGAAACTTTTTGTTTTTCTAGGCTGGGCTCAACAACTAGGTTTTAAATTTTTCTATTTTTTTTTTTATAGTTATAAAATTACCAACTTATACTTTTAATAATATTCGTATAACTTCCAAATTTATGTTTTTTTATCAAATATTGACAAAGGGTCAATGCGAAAGCCCTTAAATTACTTTAGGGCATCGTTGAATAAAATATACCTTCACTATCTTCAACTATGCAACTTTTTTTTGTAACAGCTCTATCTAGAGAATAAAACATCAATTTTTATTTCGATGTACTAAAAGTTTATAATTCACTTTTTAATGTTTCTTATGTTTAACGTTTTTAATGTTTTATAATAGATATTTTAAGGTAATTGTATTGAAAGTATGAATTTTTAGTTAACTTACTTGTATGTAATGTTTTTATTGTATAGAGAACTTGGCTTTCCTGGTTGAACAAACAATTGACAATACAGTCTTCTAAAAAGATAAAAATCATTCGTGAAACGATTGTTACAAAAATATTAGCAGTTATTTGCAAAAGTGAAACTTCTGTCAAAAAAAAAAAAGGCAACTAACTTTTTACATTTTCCACCACAGAACTTTTTCCGGTTTCTAGTGCTTTTTTCGTTAAAGATTGTTCGATATTTACAGTTGTAATTTCTTTTAAATTTCAAAAAAAAAAACAATTAAATTTAAATTTAATAACTACAAAACAAATGTGTTTCTTTAAGTAACATACCTACCTTTATCTAAATCGCATTCAACAAATTTCTTAAGATGACATCTTTTGTGAGTTCCTTTCAATGGAACTTTGTTATCATCGTTTAATTTGAAATTACCACCACGTGTAATACAACACACATTATAAGGTCCTTTAAACCTTGGCTTAAAAGCAGCTCCTTTATTTCTTCTTCCTCTTATGTCAAGTAGCAAAACTTTATCGCCAACCTTAATAGATTCTTCTTCTATTTTAATATTTTTTAAAGCTCTTCTATCATAATATTTTTTTTGCTTGATTTGAGCTTCTTCGATATTCTAAAATTGATATAGTATTAAAACTTATTAGTACTAGTAAAACTTATAGCTTTTCTACAAATAATGCTAACTACTGCAAATTAAATCGAAGAATTGAAGTGCCTTACCTTAGTAACCAAGTTAGTTAAGTTATCGATATGAATCTTACTCTTCTCTACTTCTGCTTTTACTTCTTCTTCATCAACTCCAATAAAGCCTATCTCCTAAATTACAAATCTCTTTTGATTTTTATGATAACTATGAATTATTAACGATATCTTATAATTTTGGATATAAAACTTTATAATACTATTCTTTAATTACTTCTTTCAGTTCACTATAACAAACAGGTGGGCGACCCCCAAACATTAACTCAAAAGGTGACACTTTTGTCGACGTTTGCCTTTCTATCCGTAGTGGGTACAAAACTATATCAATAAAATCATCCCAGTTTGTTTGGTTATCGTTAACTAACTTTCGGATTTTTCTAATAAGAGAAAATGTCAAATAAATATCAAAAAAGTCATTGTTTAAAATAAATTTAAAATAATTTTAAGTAATCGCTTTATATAAAAAAGGAGGCAAGTTAGGAAAAGGAGGCAAGTTAGGAAACCTTGCGCATCTTTTTAATCTTAGTTTAATTTTTTTTGTCGATAAGTTTGTTATGATGAGTGCAATACTAAGTGTTTATGTGCCGCATTAAAAAGTCGTTCCTCAACCCAGAACACATCTCTTTCACCAATAATAATCCTAATTTAAGATTCCTAAACTACTTCCTTCTCCTCTACTTTAAACATTAGGAAAAATCAAAGCTGTATCCAAAAGTATCAAATCAAAAATTACTTTTTTATATTTTTATTAGTATTTTCATACTGCCCATTTGTTTGTGGATGATAGACGGCAGTTTTTCTGCGTTCTATTCCCAAGATTTTATACATTTCGTCGTTTAACTAAAAATTACCGAAATTATTTCTTATAAACTAAGTGATTAAATTTTTTTTAAATATATTCCTTTTTAAACATAAGTTTACAAATATAAATAGCTACCTCGTTACAAAATTCGGTTCCATTATCTGTAATTATTACGGAGGGAAACCCGAAGGTTGTCACTAAATTTATAACTGCTTTAGCGACCGTTATAGCGTCCTTGTTAGGTAACGCGTAGGCAACAGGCCATTTGGAAAACAAATCCGTACAGCTCATAAAATATTTGTTCCCCATTTTTGTTTGAGCAAACGGTCCCGCAAAATCTAGGCCAACTATTTCCCATACGCGTGTAGTCTAAAGAAAAACTGCTTTTTTTTAAAATTTACAGGAATTCTTCTTATTATAATGTCGTTATACATATTATTATAATTAAATAAATGTAATTTTTATAAATAAACAAAATTGTAAAAATAATTTTATATTAAATAAAATGCTACATCAAGTAGCATTATTTTTAAATACATTTTGATGTTAAGATTACTATTCAAGTTTACCTTTATTGAATGTAAAGGTTCGGATATTGAAAGTAGTTGACCAGATTTTTGACAACGGCTACACTCTTTTACCTGTTAACAAAAGTGTTTTGTTAAATAAATTTATATATATATATATATATATATATATATATATATATATATATATATATATATATATATATATATATATATATATATATATATAGAATCCACTTACCCATTTCTTAATATCTCCACTGATATTAGGCCAATAATATTTTTCCATAATTTTAGCAATGGTTTTTGTTTGACCACTATGGCCTCCTAAAGGACTGCCATGCTCCTCAACAAATATTTTGACTCTCTTTTCCAGATCCAAAATAACATCCGCATGAAAGGAGTTACCACTAATAATAACTTTACGCTTGAGCTTACCATCTAAAAATATATTTAAATATGTAAAACATAAAATTTTCTCTCAAAGAAAACATTAATGGTGTCTATACATTAATGGTGTTATACCAAGCACACAATAACTTGCTGCTACATCCCTGAGGGATCGTCTGGCGCATTTTCCAAGACCAGGGGCCAATGCTATAAACAATTCGAAGTTTTTTTCGAGAAAAAAAATCTTTCGTAAAAACGCAATTTTTCACGTACGAAAAAAAGTTCGTAATCTCGAAGAATTTATCGCTGTTTGTATTTTTTTTCGGCCATTGCTATAAAGCATAAAACGTATACGTCACTAAAATTCACGAACTTTTTTATCCGTAATATATAGTAGTAATATAATAGTAATTTTTATTGTAATTTTTATTTATTAGGCCTACTTAATGAATTTTATTAGTCATTAAGTATGCTGTGCTGTCTATTCTACTTTTATGAATATTTTTACAATATTGTTTAAAAAAACTGTGTAAAATTAAAGTAGGAACATGGATTTAATTTTTTCGGACGAAGACTTAGATTTCGAAGTTGCAGAAAATTAGCTTCGCCACCGATTGCCTCGAGAGGTTGGTGTTTAAAACATTACTTAAAAATACTAAATTTTGATGTTTTTTTTAATGATTTTTTATCGAACAAAATCAGAAATCATACTAAATAGGCGCAGAAATTATATTTTTGTTTTGTTTTTCAATATCATTTTAGTTTAATGGTCGCTTTTTTAACGAAGATGTTTCTGACAACGTTTTTCGAGAGCAGTATCGAGTCCCAAGAGCTGTATTATAATTTTTAGAAACTAGGCTTAAAGATGATTTGCAACATTATACTAAGCGAAATAAAAGCATTTCAGTACTTTTCCAAATAATGGCATTTCTTCATTTTATTGGCACAAATGTTTTTTTTCATGTTCTCAGAGACTGTCATGGAATCTTTACCAACACAATTTATCGTATTATACAGTGTAGGAGAAGCTATTTTCAATGTTAGTGTATTAAGTTAATAAAACTATTGAAAGTATATATATATATATATATATATATATATATATATATATATATATATATATATATATATATATATATATATATATATATATATATATATATATTTACATATATATATATTTACATATATATAAAATTGATATATACTATACATTACATCATGTTATCACTGTTAATTTTATATACTGTAATATATCTCTGCTGTTTTTGAATAAAATGATTAAATTGCCATTATTATTACCCTTGTTATATATCATTAGCATTGTTAGTAGTTTACTTTACATTAGTTTATAACTATTTGTATATAAACTTGAATGTAAAATCTTTATTTAGAAATATGATTGATTGATTACATACTTATATTATGTTAATATATACTATATATTACATACTTATACTATAACATTTGTAAATATATATATATATATATATATATATATATATATATATATATATATATATATATATATATATATATATATATATATATATATATATATACATATACATACATATATATAAAATATAATGTAGCAATACATATTTTTATTTAAATAGTTTGCTAATTAAAACATACTAAGCTTCCCAAGAAGAACCTCTTTGTTTTCTCTTATCTTTATTGCTAGTAACATTTTAAGTTCTTTAAACAGCATTTTATTTTGTTGTGTATTTGTGTATTATTTTGTTGTGTATTTGTGTATTATATGGTATATTTATCAACTATTTATACTTTTCTTTAGTCAAACACTATGAAAAATTTGTTTAACCAAAATTACTATCGAAAACCTTCATAAATAAGTATGGAATTTTAAATTCATGCATGCATTGTTAACGAAGCATAACAAGGAACTGAATAATCGATTAAATGCAGATTTTAAGTAATTAGTTTATTATGAAGTTACCAAAATCCTTTTAAGCTTTATCTATAAAATATCTGCATAAAAACACAAACAAAGAATGTTCAATGATTTTGAAGCGCTAACGTTGTTCCAACAATGGCCGCCAAAAATCACGAAGAAAATATCTAAAATTGAGATCAAAAATCTATCTGAAGTTTTTTTTCGAAAAAACGCATTTTTTATCTGAAAAGGTGATTCCCTTGTTCGTTTATAGCATTGGATTTAATAGCGAAGTTTTTATCTTAAAAACGGAGTTTTTTGAATGTTTATAGCAATGGACTTTTTTTTTCTTCGCTTTTTACGGTAAAAACTTCATGTTTTACGGAAAAAACTTCGTTTTTTATGTTTATAGCATTGGCCCCAGCTGGATATATTCCCTCCGTTATATATTTTTCAATATTGTTAAAATAAAGTTTGTTCTTTTCTGGTTTTTCCATTTTGAAGTCCTGAGAAAATATTTAAAAAATTTATAGGGTAAATTGATGCTATTGAAGTGAAGTACCATTTTTTTGGAATTTTTGGAAAACCTCCAGTTACATCAAAAGCGTTAAAATAAATTTAAAATTAAATTACTATTATTAATGTTATACAAATGTAAAATGCAATTGTTACTGTTTATCTAAACGTTAAATGCTAATATTGTTATATCATGATAATATTGTAAACCATATTATAAAATAATAATCCAACGAATAAAATAATGAATTTTTCTTTCAATATACAAGTATTTTTTATGGTTATTGCAGTATTTCACGGAGTTCTGAAATAAAAAGCAATTATTTCAATACTTCATGTTGTACTAAAATAAACAGCAGATACTAAATGTACTGAAATAAACAGCAGTTATTTTAGTACAACAATAACTACTGAAATAACCAAATATATATCGAACAAGTTCACACCATAAAAATATTGAGTTAATCACTGGTTATTGGTACAGTAGATTATTTGAAGAACCAACTCTTTATAAAACAGGTAAAAAAATGATAAGTTTAAGATCCAAAACGATTTTGAAAATATTTTTAAAGAAATTAAAAGCTCTTTTGTTACTCAAAAAACATTCAATAAACGATAAAAAAAAACTAAAAGGTATAACAAGTTCGCGGCATTGTTACTGTCTTGTTCTTTATTTGCCGCCAGGAAATTTCGTCTCTAAAAACAAGTACCTTTCATTTTCTGCTTCTTGGATTTGCTTTCGTCTAACACCTAGAGATTTTCTAAAGTATATGTTAAAATACCGGCGGCAATTTTCTTCTTTCCGCGGTTAGTTGCCTTTATTGTTCTAGCTCTAGGAAACAATTTTGAGTTAAAATTTGCAGGGAACTGATCTTGTTAAACATTGTTGCTGGTGTAAATGTGGATAAGAATTTGGATGAAAAAATCCAATTTTGTAACCTTAAAAGTATCGATAAACATTATATACCAACATAAGCTACTTGTTAAAAATTACCTCAAAATGTTAATGATGAAGTGTTCTTGAAATGCACTTACAGAATAAAAGAATAACTATAAAGAATAAGTTACACTGACAGATACTTTGTGTTCAACCATTTTAGCACGTTTGTGTTAGGACACTTAAAATGTTTTTATCTCCGTTTCGTCAGCATTACAGATCTGATGAGGCAAAAACTAGAACTTTTGTTCCACCACTGTGTGACTAATGAAATCGCACATTTAAAGCTTTATATATACTTTTTAGTGCGTGACATTTCACAATTACAATTGCGTAAGAGTGCATTCCAACAAAAATCGAAATTAATAAATTTATAATTATAGCGTTATTGCAAAATTCAATTTTGAAATATCACGTTTGTAACGTATACTAATATAAAATGCACATTTCGTTGTGGTGAAATAATAAGTTAGGTAATTAAATAACAATTTTTAACAAAGGTTAACAGTTGCTATGTTGCACAGTTGCTATGAATGTTGCTCGGGGTAATAATTTTGGTTACTCAAAAATAAAAAATTCTCTATTTTTTTGGGGCGCTATGAAAATCGAATTTTTTGGCTCATAATCTTAGTCATGTTTAGATTATGAGCCAAAAAGTGATTTACAAAATTATTTTATGTTACTGTTAAATAAGAATATACTTTAGTAAAAACAGGTTAAATAAAACGTTGTTAAGTGCTTAATTAATTATTTTTAAGTCCTCTTACATCGAGCGTCAAAAGCTTATTATAAAGTATCGTAAACTGTAATTTCTTAACAACGAAATAAGTGGAGAGTAATCATTATAAATATGAAGCTCAATTTCATCTTCTCTTCTTCTTTGATTCACATTTACTAACTAATAACAAGCAATGTAAACATCATATTAAAAAAAACAAATATAAAGTAAAACATATAAAAATCCTTTAGCCGGTTGTTTATTTTAATATTATAAACAATTTTACAAACATTTTTGCATCCAAACGTTTCATTTAAATTACATAAATGAAAGGAAAAATTATATAATGGCTAAATTAGCTGCAAAATAATAAAGTTAATTTATATGAGGAAAAAACAGCACAACGACCAGAAATTTTCTTCTATATTTTTAGATTTTAATTTTTGGTTTAGGAAAGTTCAATCTAGTTTTCAACTCTTCTTCAGTATAATTTGCTATTGATTGTACATTCAATTTCAAAATTAAAAATATTATTTAAGTAGGATTTTGTTTTCATCATCGTCATTAAACTTGAACAGCAACCTTGTTGAGTTTTTCAAGTTTCCAAATTTCTAACTCTAGATATAAAAACTTCTGTGTAAAACTGCTGCTCGGTACCAAATCTAAAATGGAAAAAAAAAATTAATTAAACTACAGAATATAAAAAAAAAAATCGTTTTAATAATTATAATATAATATTATATATATATATATATATATATATATATATATATATATATATATATATATATATATATATATATATAAATAAGAGTTATTACAAATTTTAAATTTATTAGCCTGGGGTTGTAATCTACAAAACGCTATTACTTGTACAGCTTTTAATTAATGGGTTCATAAAAGATGTAGTGGCATTCAAGTTCTCTTAATATTTAGTTTCGATTAATATAGATCCAAATAGCGATTGAAATAAAAAGTGGAGAATAAAATCATAAAATATCAATAAGTCAAACTATTTGTTAATTGTACATTTTATGGATTTAATTAATCAAGCTCAATTTAAAATGGCATTTAAAAACAGACAGACAAGTAAAAGGCAGAGGAATAATACAGATTCTTTTGTTAAAATCAAGAATCAGGTTTAAGAAAAAACTTGTAAGTAAGACAGCCAAACATGTTTATAAGGTTATCTTTAACACCCTTGCTCTTTACAAAACTGTATGCGTTGGGGGTGTCTATAAACTGTACATAAATGTGTACTTTATAGACAACCTGACAGACTGACGGTTTTTATTGTGATTCTACAACTAGGAAGATTAAGAACCTAAAATCAAGGAAAAAAAAGGAAGATTAATTAATAATTTTAGGAAAATCAAAATTACTTTAGGCCGAGTGATTAATATAAGCAATGCAAACATCATAAAAGAAAAAAAACAGAAAATAGTTATGTAGAACATAGATAAATTACAAACATTTTCAATGTATTTTCTGTCTAATTATCATAGTTGTATTTGCAGCCTCGAATCTATGAACAACACATCACTTTAATGAAATTAAGAAATACATTATATAACATCAGTATTAAATGTTTAATAAAATTAAGAAACATACTATTATATTTTTAGAATATCACATCGCCCATGTATTTTGTTAAAAAACAACATACTAGATAGTGCTTAGAATGTTAGAATATCACCTCTCCTTAATAAAATTAAGAAACATACTATTATATTTTTAGAATATAACATCCCTTATGTAATATGTTTAAAAACAACATACTAGATAGTGCTTAGAATGTTAGAATATCACCTCCCCTTAATAAAATTAAGAAACATACTATTATATTTTTAGAATATAACATCCCTTATGTAATATGTTTAAAAACAACATACTAGATAGTGCTTAGAATGTTAGAATATCACCTCCCCTTAATAAAATTAAGAAACATACTATTATATTTTTAGAATATCACATCGCCCATGTATTTTGTTAAAAAACAACATACATGTAGATATATAAAATATTGCATAACATCTGGTTGAAAATATGTAAAATATTTCTAGAAAATCATCAATTTTAGAATTAAAAATTAAATTATAGTACCATGTCTTGCGGACTTCGTATATACCAACATATTAATAATGAATTTCATTTATGTATTTGTTGCGTTATTATTATAAACTATGAAGGTTCTTGTATTATTCGGTACCCTACTAAGTTCTATTACTTCAAAACGCATCCTCGTTTTCATTATTTCTACTGGTGCGGTGATATTCTAAGGTGCGGTGATATTCTATTACATAGCACGTGTTTTTAACACTAAAATCAAATATTGCTTAATCCTCAAAAAAAAAGTCTGGAAATGATGATGTAACTATGATATTTTTATGATGTAAATATAATATTTTTATCAAAATAGATATTATTATGCACAACTTATCAGAAACGCAACAGGCATTCTTTTTGACATAAGCGAAAGGAAACAGCTTTACCGATGCATAGTATGTTTTTTGCCATATTAGATAACATTTTTCGAAGGTTACGAAATTGGTTCTATCTGTATATCCAATTTTGCCCCTAATTCCCCTACTTAATAAAATAATTGATTGACATACTGTGAGCATAACTTTTTAAAACAAAAAGAAAATTCGGTTCCCACAGAGTAAGAATGTTATAAGCTAAATATTTTTACAAATTCGTTACTGAAGAACGACTTAGAAAAATTCTATTTTTCAGGAAATAACTCAATACAGGCACTTATGCAGGAAATAAATACGATAATTAAAATTAATCCAAGAAAAATCTTTGAAGTTTGAAGGATTAGATTAGTGTAACTTGTACATAATGTTTGAAAAGGTTTCCTTCAAGATTATAAATATGGCATATTGTAAATGAGTATAAATGTAAAAAAAGCAGATTATAAAATATATAGATCTTGGATAGAGAGTTAAATTGTTATAACTTGCAAATAAAATACTCGATTAACAGTAAAAGTCTTTCAACTTCAGCATCGATCTTCAATTTTGCTGATCTCTTTTGGTAGTTTTTCATCTTCAATTCAACATTTGGTTTTAAAAAAGCTTTGTGACAAGTTACTCAATAAAGGTACAACTTTTCCTAACCTAATTTTAAAACATTTTCTAGCCTAATTGATTTAGCCATTAGTTTGGGTATAGATGATCGAGGAATAAATTCAATTAGAAAAGCTCAGCAAGCTATGGGTTGCTACAGCTACAGCGAGCAATTTTTAAAGTATTCAGCTACAGCGAGCAATTTTTAAAGTATTCAGCTACAGTGAGCAATTTTTAAAGTATCTCTTTAGAGAACGGCCAGAAATTGCTGTTGAAAGGTTTGTGGAAGCACGTGATCGCATTTGTTCATCAGCGTTTCTAGAATTTTTAAATTTAATTTATAAAAAGACTTCCTGCGGTAATAAATGCTTTTCAAAAATTATATGATAAAATGATATTTTATTATTACTATTATCAAAAAAGTAAAAAAAAATCATATTTCCTGTCCTCTTTTCTGCTGCCAGCCACATGAATTCATACATTCCTAATACAAACAACCGTATTGCATTCACACTATAAAGGTTATCTTTCCAAATATAACGTTCTCTATAATATCTCATATTGTATTGACACTATTAAAGTTACATTTTCCAATATAACTTTCTTTAAAATATAGGGGAAGTGGGGACATAACAGCACAACCGCACCCTCACAAAAATTGTTGGGGGTACTTTTTTTGTGGTATATTTTCTTTACAATTGCCATAGCTCAAATTACATGCTGATTTTGTTACACGTTCGCATACTGCGTAGGCATTCTTTGTATTTAGTCTGAGGTTTCTCATTCAAAATACTTACAATTTCCGTAAGTGTAGCATTTTTGTTTTTGCAGTCTTGGCAACTGTTTGAGCATTTTTGAATTTTTTAGTTTTTAGAACCATGTGCTTTTCCAGTGAACTGGTGAGTATAGCTGTTTTGCCCTTTCGGCACCTCTCTGTTAAACCTCTCTGTTTAAATCTTTCTAATGCTTTGTGTAATATTAAATCATGCTGTTTTGCATTCGAAGCGAATATTAAAACGTCGTCGGCAATGTTCAAGGTTCCTTCAATATCTTTTAAAACTTCTCGCAAAGCGTTTTGTAATTCCTCCTGTGCAGAGTTTACTCCAAAATTAAGTCTTGTAAAACGCTTAATTTGAGTTTCGGATTGAAAAGTAGTTATTGATCTCGATTCCGGCGCAAGTTCGAGTTGATGAAGTGCCTTCATTAGATCTAGTTTTGAGAAGACGGCTGAGTCTTTTAATTTTACAATAACATCGTCTAGGGTTGGAGTTGGAAAACGCGTTCTTCCAATAACGGGTGATGCGGAAGTTATCGGACAAAATAAAAACGTCAATAACTTATTTATAAATAAAAAAACAAACTATTATTATATTTTTTTTAAATAAAGCATTTATCTTTTAACAAAAATATATTATTTTTTATATGAAAAAACACCACCATCTGCAATTGATCTCAATTTTGCTCTGACACCTTTCATATGCAACTGTAAAAAGTTTAAATCAATTTCTTGTAGTTTTAGTTTAATGCGATCAATCAAAACTTGCTCTGTTGAAGCTTGCCAATCTCCCTCGTAAACCTTCTGTGCCAAATGTCCCCAAAAATTTTCAATTGGTTGTGCTTGAGGCACATTTGGGGGATTGGATTCTTTATCAACGTAATAGACATATTGGTCCATCCAATTTAGAGAATCTTTAGAATAATGAGAACTTGCTAAATCTGGCCAAAATAAATAGTCAAAGTCTCCATGATACTTGTGAATAAATGGAAGAAGTCGTTTTTCTAAACATTCATTAATATAGATTGATGAATTGATCGCTACAGCCTTGGAAGTGCGAAACAATGGCTCGGACATACCACGGTCAGATATGGCTATCCACATTAATAATTTTTTTGGAAATTTCTCTTTTCCTATAAAACGAACACTTTCTGGGCATGTCTTTTTGTTGTTTGTGTAGTATCCAGAATTTCCAGGCATGTTTTCCCCTGCAAAACAAAAGTATTTTTCGTCATCGATGACTAGAAGCGATTTTGTGTTATAGAGTTGGTTAACTAGTTTCCTGCTTCTTTTCTTTGCCTTTATTTGTTGTTCTATAGTGTATTTTGGAGTCTTTTCACGTTTTCTATATTTAATATTCATTTTTTTTAACTGACGACCAATTGTCGATTGATTTACACCGAATTTAATACCTATTTTTCTCTGACTGACCCCTTTTCGATTGTTGACAAGTCTCGTTAATTCGGCTTTCTTTTCTCTAGTCCAGGATGTCGGACGACCAGGGTGCTTTCTATCAGAAAACGATTGAACAGTTTCAAGTCTTTTTAGGTTATCATATATTGTACTTCGAGCAAATCCTTCCTTTTCAAAATGATTTACGATTTTTTTTTTTTTTATTTTAGGTTTATTTACAAAAAACATTTTTAGTCGCTTTCGAAAAGATTCTCGTTTAGCTGCATTTAACCTCATTTTAAATAATTGTGTTTCAAATAATAAAGTTTATATTTTATAGAACGTTTATGCCTACGCATAAAACCACAAAAACTAATTATTATGCTCAAATAATGAAATTAGGATTTGTCCGATAACTTCCGCATCACCCGTTAGCTTTGTTAGCGGCTCGCATGTCTACGCAAATCCGTATGTTGCCGTCATTTTTTGGAACGATTACCATTGGACTTATCCAGGGTATCGCTTCGTCTGTTACCGTTTCAATTATTCCTTCTGTTTCAAGCTTTGTAAGTTCATCTTTAACTTTTACTATTTATTAAGTGCAAAAGAGATTCTTCTTTCTCTTTGTGCGACTGCTGCTATACTTTTATTAATTTTCAACTTTACTTGGTAGTTAGAAAGTTTTCCTATTTTTCCGCTAAAAACAGAATCTTTGTATGAGTTTATAAGTGGTTGTAATTGTTTTGGAGCGTTTAGAAGGAGAGCACCGTTTAGTTTGTTAATATTCTGCGTGGAATGGCAAATTTTTTGATTTCTGCCGCCACAATTATTTGGTCCTGTCTTTTGTTCTTCTTGGTTTTTGTTTAAAAGTTTCTCATTGACGTCAGTATGCGCGAGAGCTTTATTTAATTGTATTAAACCTAATATTTTAGCGTTGTTTCTAGATAATAGGTTTTTGTGGCGGGTTTTGATCACGCTGAATGTGGTCTGAAAGAATTTCGTTTGACTTTCTGTGACTACGTTGATCTGTCCTTCTATTTTTAGCTTTGGATTGTTATCTTCGTAAGTAATAATCTGAGCTCTAGATTTATGTAGGCGAAGTGGTCTTCTAAGGAAACTGTTTATCTTTTCAAATGTTTCAAAGTTTAGGATATTTATAGAAGCTCCGGTATCTATTAGAGCGGTTATTGGTATATTTTCTATGTTAATCGTAACCTCGAAGCTTTCGACTGCGTCATTAATAATTTTCTTTTTGTTCACTGAGTACAAATTTCCTTGGTTAGCTCTGAATGGGTGTTTTCGGATCCGTTGATATCTTTATAAATTATATTAAGTGGTTTCGTATAAATTTGTTCATTTCTTTGGTTTTTCCCTCACTGTATTTTGTTCGATTTGTTTTTTACTTTTACAGACTGCTGCAAAATGCCCACTTTTCCCGCAGGAATAGCATGTTTTCCCCAAAGCTAGACATATATTAGTGTGTGGAAATTCGTTCCCGCATCGGAAACAAATTCTTTTCTGCGATCTCTTTTCTATCTCATGTGGTGTTTTGAACATTACTTTATTGGTTGGAGGAAAACTTGTTTTCTTTACTATATTTAACTCGTTTTGTTTTATCGTTTCTTTCTCGAGTTCTTCTATTTGACTGTCCAAAAATTCGAATGCTTTTGCCATAATTAACAACAGTTGTAGAGTTTTGTTAGGGTTTTGGAAGTTGTACTTCCGTAGTTTTGAAATGTTTGTACTAAGCTCAATTTGTTGTTTAATTTCTTTATCTTTATCAGCAAACTCGCATTTAAGGGCTTGTTCGTGTAATCGAACGAAAAATTGCTGAGTGGTCTCCTCTGTACGTTGAGCCATTTTGCGAAATATAAAAATTTCATAGCTCGAGTTAACTTGAGGTTTAAAATGTTCATTGAAGGCATCAACAGCTTTCTGGTATGTGATTAGCGTATCTTGTGGTATAATTAAAGTGAGAAGTAACGAAAGGTTTTGCTTGTCATCTGTAATTATTAGTGAACTGCAAAGTAACTCAAATCGTTTAATGTAGCGTTTCCAGCTAGAAAACAATTTACTCGTATCTTCGCTACATGAAAATGGTGGAAAATTTGGTAAATTAAGATTTGTTATAGCCATGGATAAACACAATGTTTATAAAATTCTAACATGAACTTTATTTTTAATTCAATTCACTTTTCTTTTATCTTCGTCGCCAATTTGAAGAAGTACCACAACCTGTTCTTATCTCTTATTTCTATACAATGAATTCACAATTACAACAAGATAAAATATATCTTAAACTCTCCATCTCGGAGTACATTCTCACACATATGAGCTATTCCAAATAGTTCTGGAATCTGATATTCATTTTTAATTATTCTTTAAGTTCCTCAAAATCTCAATTTGTTATCACTTATATTTTGAAAAAATATATATGTACCTTACCAAGTGCCATTCTCATTTATTTTCAACTTTTCAATTAAATAAAAATCGAAATTAGTCGACTTTGAAAAATCGAATAGTTGATTTAATAGACTTTGAGTGTCCTGATAATCAATTAAAAAATGATTTAGTCGAGAAATCATCCTAACATCCTTCTTTCTATCTTTTCACTTGATTTAAATTTATCAATCTTTAACTTTGTTACAATGCTGACCAAGATAAATTATTTTTAAAGATAAATTATTTTTAAAGATATTCGAAGCGGTTTTAAGGGTGCAAAAAAGTTAAGAAGTTTAATTTTAAAAGGTTCAATTTTAAATTTTTTATTTCAGAATCAATTAACAAATAATTCCCGTCAAAATTCCGTTGAGTACTTTTTTAAAAGTAGTATTTTTAAAAAGTATTTTTAATTAAAAGTTCATTAATTGGTAGAAAAAGTTAGTGTCTTAATTGAACTAAGCAAACAATTCAATTAATAAAGAACAGTGGCGTAGTGAGGTGGGGGCAGATGGGGTCGGCTAAACCTTCTTTTGGGGCAGCAGATTTATTAAACTTCTTATCTTTTTTGCATCCTTAACTGAGTACCACAGCACATTACTTAACATTTTGTTTTAGAAAGCATCAACTGGTTACTATAATGAGAAAAAGGAAACATATTAATGAAGTGGTGCTACGTGCAGTAAGCTAAGAGTTAAGTTTATGTGATACAGTAAATTAGGTTCAATGTTCAGATATTTTGGTTGAATTAAAAAAAACGCTTTGAATAATATTTTCACGCATGGCCCAATCTTTAAAAAAAATTTATCTTGATGAGAACTATGAAAACTATTTTTAAAGATATCTCTGTACTAATTGGTGAGCATCGTAACAAAGTTAAAGATTGATAAATTTAAATCAAGTGAAAAGATAGAAAGAAGGATGTTAGGATGATTTCTCGACTAAATCATTTTTTAATTGATTATCAGGAAACTCAAAGTCGATTAAATCAACTATTCGATTTTTCAAAGTCGACTAATTTCGACTCTTAGTTGATTTTGTCGAAGTCGATAACGACACTTGTTTATTCTACCAATTAATAAACTTTTCAAGAAATAGATTTTAAAAATACTACTTTTAAAACAATACTTATCTAAACATTTACGGAGTTTTCACAGCAAATTGATTCAGAAAAAGTAAATTTAACATTGTTAATACTTTTAAACTAGTTATCAAAAATCCTGCTCCGAAGTTTGATTTCTCATATCTTCCATTTTAAAAATAGTTTTCTTGACACACAAAAATATACTTTGAGTTCATTTTCATCATTCGATCTCCTTTGGTTTAATATTATTTATTATTATTATTTATTAATACTAATATTATTTATTTCGGAAAAATCATTTTCTTCCCTCCCTCGTAAAGGTTTTGAAAGTTTAAAATAAAGTTTCATTAACATTGCTTGGAAATTAATTTTTATATACTACAACTATTACATTTCAATACCAATTACTAGTGTTAAACTGCTTAAAAATGCTCATTTTCAGACTTGAAATCTTCTATTAAATATTTGATATCAATAAATTTTTTTTCAATCTTGTTGAACAAATTGTGGCATTCTCTGGAAGATTTTCACCAATATTACAAAATTTTCAATCAATAAAACAATAATGTCGTGTTGTGTATTATGTGTTTAGGTTTTATGGCTATTAATTTTTTTAGACGTAAAATGAAACTATGAAAGAAAGGAAATAAAGCTTAAAGGTTTTATCAAAACTCCGTAAACTCCTCAAAACTGCGATCTGTATTTTATCCTGATATATGATATATTAAGCCGGTAACTAATAGAAGAAAAGTACTCCTCCTACCAATTGTAAAATTAATGTCAATCATTTCTTGGCCACTTTCTCATTTAAGCATCAGTATAATTGTTAAATGATAAATTCTTTTACTTTGTTAAATGATTCTTTTAATTGTTAAATGATAAATTCTTTTACTTTGCCTAAGCACTTTCTCATTTGAGAAAGTGCTCAGGCATTGAAATGATTATTAAAAAAAAGACAGAAAATTGTGTAAGTAGAAATAAAGTAAAATTCTTTTACTTTATTTCTACTTACTTTCCTGCCATAACTGCGCGTTGTTAATCCTTTGCGCATCCGCTTTATATCCTTTCCCAGCAAACATGTCAGCGTTGAATCAACGTTGAAAACCGGTCGCAAAAGATGTTGCGGAAACGTTGACAAAGTAATCGATTTTGCAAAGATATGTAACGTTGTTAAAGACACGTTGATTAAACGTTGTTGCGTAACGTTGAAAAAACGTTACTAAAAGACGTTACAAAAATGTCGCAACTAAACGTTGAAAAAATGTTACTAAAAAGCGTTGCATAAACGTCGCAACATAACGTTGAAAAAACGTTACTAAAAAAGCGTTGCTTAAGCGTTGTTAAAGCAGTCGATTTTGCAAGGATTTGTAACGTTGATAGTAAAACGTCGATTTAACGTTACTAAAAGACGTCGAATCAAGGTTGAAATATAACGATGAAACAATGCTTATATATGTGTATATACACACACACACACACACACACACACATATATATATATATATATATATATATATATATATATATATATATATATATATATATATATATATATACATACATATATATGCATATATATACATATATATATATATGTATATATATACATATATATATGTATATATGTATATATATATGTATATATGTATATATGTATATATGTATCTATATCTATATATATATATATATATATATATATATATATATATATATATATATATATATATATATATATATATATATATATATATCTTGAATTGGCAAATAAAACAAAATTGTTTGTTGAACTCTACACTTGCAATATTTCCAAAATCGATTTTTAATACAACAGTAATACAGAATGATAAATATAAAAAAAGCCTAAAATATACAATTCATAGATATATAAAAATATAAAGATTTTTTTAAAGATTAATGTGTGTGAGTGTCTGTATATATATTTATACAATATATAAAAACAAAATTTACAGGATATCATATCGATAGGCCAGGATATCATTGAGATACAGAATCTAAACCAAAAAATAAAACTTTTATAATACAATTTATAGTACAATGAAAGATTAAATAAATAAACGTGTATTTTAGAAAAAGCGCTTTACACAAGACACAAACAAAATCATAACATATCCTAAAATGTCATTAAAAAACTCTAATCTTCCGATTTCTGCTTTCTACAAAAATTTATTGGCAAATATTTCAGAACTGATTTACAGCTTCATAAATCCCTGCTTCAGCTGGGTATCTTTTTGAGACACTCTTTAAAATATAAAATTCAAACTTCTTGCTTAAATACTATTAGTAAAAATCTGCATACTTAAAAAGTTTAAACAAAACATATTACCAACTAAAACACGATACAATTTGGTCTTTGAAGAAACAAACTTTTGTTTGGTTTTGTTTGTGGAATTGGTTTCCCCCTTCATGTTTAACAAACAGCGCAACTCAATCGTTAACAGCCTAAAAAGTTAGTAATTATTTGAATCAATATTTACAATATTGTACAATACAACATTCATGCTACAGGAAAGAAAGCATATAATGATATGCTTAAAAAAGCGTATAATTATATTTAATATAATAAACATATTTTGCAAACACTTTTTAAATAATCCATTAAAAACCATTGCCATTTTGGCTTGAAAAGGTGTAGAAAATTGACCTACCACTCAATAACACATTTTACACTATCTTTTAAGTTAACTCCACCAATTTTCGCTATTTGCGATACCTGCTTTCAAAAAAATCTTTAATCAATGTATAAATAATTATGTAATTAGAGGCAATCTTTTATAAAATCCCTTACATTTTTAATCAAATTAAAAAACATTGAAACTTGAAAAAACAAAAAGTATGTATAGAATGACAAATTATAATAAATAAAATAAAATTATATTCTTAAATCAACTTTTCAGTTAATAAGGTAAATCAATTTACCATGACAATATAAAGAAAAAATTCAAACTAGCAATAGCAACAGGGCAACTTACCCATTTAGAAAAAATGACACTGTCATTTAATGTAGTATCTAGCTCAATAAGTTGTTCTATTGAACTCAATGCATTTATTTGCAGATCTTCAGATACAAATGAAGAAACATTTTGAAGATCCTTTACCATACTTTTAATTTCTAAAAGTTGTTTAAAAACCTTTTTCTGAAATTCTAAAAAAAAAATGCAATTTATTAAGCATGTATATACATTTTTTTTTTTAAATACATACATACAGTTCTTTTTTTTTTTTTTTTTATTCTTTACCATATAAAAAACAAAGAAAAGACAAATCAAAAAAGAAACTCAATTATTCACAAACATAATTACTCACATTCTTCTTCAGATTCCTCATTCCAGAGTCATGAAATTAAATCCTTCACATGCTTCTTTATCTATTAATAATTATTTAGTAAAATAAATATAAACCATAAATGTAAAAACTAAAATGTAGAATAAGTGTAAACAGATTACAATATATATCTAGGCAATAATAACAAAATAAACAGATTCAAAATATTACTTATCCCAAATTAGAAAGAAAAAAGTTTATTTGATATTGCACTTCACTATTAATATAAAACATTAATAATAGTTTTTTTTAATTCATATTTAACAATTAATATAGCAATGAATACAGTAAAAATAACCAACTATCTTTTACCCAACAAGATGGAACAACTGCCTCTGTTTCAATCTTATTTTCAAAATAAAAAACTTAAGCCCAAGATTGTGAAGCCATTATAATATATATATATATATATATATATATATATATATATATATATATATATATATATATATATATATATATATATATATATATATATATATATATATATATATATATATATATATTTATGTGTATATATACAAATAGCTGCCATGTTTTGAAAATGTTTGAGGCAGAATTTTCTTTTAATGGTTTACTACTCCAACAACTAATTTAAAAATGTCCAAAGTTTGCTACTGACTGAGCTGAAATTCATTTTGTATAGATATTTATATACATTTATGTGAAATTTTAAAAAAAGCATGAATATGTAATACAGACATACAAACACACAATGTGTCTTTAAAGTTTAGTCTGTTAACAGACTAAATTTAGTCTGACTTATTATATTTTATAAGCTTTGATATTACTTTGTACATCTGAACATTGTTAAAATAAAGTACTATTTATAACTAAGAAATAACTTTTTTTAAAAAGTTGAGCATTTTATTAATATGGTCAACTTAAAATAAAATAAAAATACAGACAAAAATAACCTGAATAAATAGAATTTACCCTGAGAATTATTTATATTATATACACTTTGATATAAAATCTAAAAGTTTTAAATTAGTCGCATTAAAAATAGGTTATAAAATATAACTTTAAAATATTTTTTATACCATCTGCATGCATTCTATTAAGTTTTCCTTGCCTTTCCAATACGGCAAATTATTTTTGTAATTGGTACATCAATGAGACAAAAATTGTCAATGTGCTACTTCCTCAACGTTGCGAAACACTGTTGTCGAAAATAGGGATATTGACCTTCGAGCTGACCCGAGAATGAGACCCATATGGGATGATAGTGGACCACTCCCAGAGTCCAGAAATTCAAACTTTGAAATCAGGTTACAATATCCGCCAGAGAAAATTGAATTTTCATATTTTGGGTAAAAATTGACTAGCGCCCAAAGCTAAAACCCACATAAGTCTAAAACCAATAAAGCTGGAGAGCTGAAATTTGGTACAAAGTTAGCAGTGGTATATTTCTGTACTCACACAAAAAATCAATAAATTTCCTTGAGTGGTTCAAATTTTATCAAGTTTTAAATTTTAAGATTTTACTTTTTGAGTGAAAACTACTGAAGTTTTGAATTTTAAGAAAATCGTTATAACAAAATTTCTCACAAAAAAGCTTACACAAAAGGTGTCATATGAAGTGATATTCAATTAAAAACCTATCAGTTTATATATACTAGATTTTAAAATCCATTTTATTGTAAACTTTGATGTACATAGATATTTTAAAGGTTTATCAATTTTCCATAAAATTTTTTTATTTGCATATGTGTGTAAACAATGCAAGGCAAATATTTTTGAAATCACATGTTTTCATCAGTGCATCTCATTTTTTCGGGAAAATTCATTATTTTAGCTCAAGCTACAAGTGAAAAAGCATTAAAACTTTGAAGGTAAGCTAAAATTCTTTGTTAGTAAAAATAAAATTAAGTTAAAGCTTAACAATCAATAAGTTGAACCCATACTTCACATAAAACTTTTTTGACAGGTTATCTATCACAATGCCATATAAAGCTAGAAACCATGAAGAAAACCGGAAAGTGGTCTGTTTGACATGCATGAAAAAGGCAACTCGTCAAATCAGTGCCTACCAAGCTGATAGAATTTCAAAAATATATCAAACCATCTTTGATTTTTCTGGTGGCCAGTTTGAAGGAAATGAGTGCCGGAAGCTCTTGAACAATATTGATTCACTTCAGAGCTTGGCCGAAAATGATGCTGCATTCCAGGTTTTTGGCTTTATTGAAACTTTTAGAAAGTTCAACTCCGTCATCAAGGCCTGCTTTGGCACTCACCTTGAAGAAGACTAAGGCCAAAAAATTGACCAATTCCAAAGTTCATATTTGGCCTTGCAGCATGGCAGCATCACACCAAAAGTCCATACAATGTTTTTTCATGTAAAGGACTTTGTCAGCCGTCAAAAGATGCCACTTGGCATTTTCAGTGAGCAAGCTGTTGAAGCTGCACATCAGGATTTCAATTCTCATCGGCAAAGATTCAAACGAACAAAGACCCACCCAGATTATGCTACAAAGCTGATGAACTGTCTTGTTGAATACAGCAGCAAACACATTTGAAGGAAAAGGATAAGAATTATTTTGGTTGAGAATTAATTTATTGTTGAAGTCAGAAGAAGTCAAATAAAGAAATCGGCCATTTGATCAGAGTTGACTTTTTCGGTTTCTCAAATTAAACTGAAAAGAAAAAGCGAAAATGCTCTTTTGATATGAACTTTAACTGAAGAAGCTACAGTTTTTTAACCTTTAGATTAAGACATAAGTTCTATTATAACCAAACAGTAAGTACCAAGTCATTTCAAGAGAGTTTTCACTCAAAAAGTAAAATCTTAAAATTTAAAACTTGATAAAATTTGAACCACTCAAGGAAATTTATTGATTTTTTGTGTGAGTACAGGTATATACCATTGCTAACTTTGTACCAAATTTCAGCTCTCCAGCTTTATTGGTTTTAGACTTATGTGGGTTTTAGCTTTGGGCGCTAGTCAATTTTTACCCAAAATATGAAAATTCAATTTTCTCTGGCGGATATTGTAACCTGATTTCAAAGTTTGAATTTCTGGACTCTGGGAGTGGTCCACTATCATCCCATATGGGTCTCATTCTCGGGTCAGCTCGAAGGTCAATATCCCTATTTTCGACAACAGTGTTACACATTAGCTGCTTTTTCAACGTATTTAAGCTATTTATAAAACAACGTTTATTCAACGTTACATATGCCAACGTTGAAAATGTGGTAATTAAAAAACGTTGAAAAAGTGTTTTTTTGCCAACGTTAATAAAACGTTGCTTTCCACTTGTAGCTTGAGCTAAAATAATGAATTTTCCCGAAAAAATGAGATGCACTGATGAAAACATGTGATTTCAAAAATATTTGCCTTGCATTGTTTACACACATATGCAAATAAAAAAATTTTATGGAAAATTGATAAACCTTTAAAATATCTATGTACATCAAAGTTTACAATAAAATGGATTTTAAAATCTAGTATATATAAACTGATAGGTTTTTAATTGAATATCACTTCATATGACACCTTTTGTGTAAGCTTTTTTGTGAGAAATTTTGTTATAACGATTTTCTTAAAATTCAAAACTTCAGTAGTTTTCACTCAAAAAGTAAAATCTTAAAATTTAAAACTTGATAAAATTTGAACCACTCAAGGAAATTTATTGATTTTTTGTGTGAGTACAGAAATATACCACTGCTAACTTTGTACCAAATTTCAGCTCTCCAGCTTTATTGGTTTTAGACTTATGTGGGTTTTAGCTTTGGGCGCTAGTCAATTTTTACCCAAAATATGAAAATTCAATTTTCTCTGGCGGATATTGTAACCTGATTTCAAAGTTTGAATTTCTGGACTCTGGGAGTGGTCCACTATCATCCCATATGGGTCTCATTCTCGGGTCAGCTCGAAGGTCAATATCCCTATTTTCGACAACAGTGGTAACGTTGATAAACCTTAAACTTTGCGACGTTTTTACTGTGATTATTTGCGTACTTTTATTCAACGTTGAATAAACGCGATTTTTTGAGAAGATAATATATGTTTGCTGGGATGGTTCGGATTAAATTCGGATTGCATGTTTGCTGGGATGGTTCGGATTAAATTGTTTGCATGTTTGATGGGATGGTTTGGATTAAATTCGGATTAAACGCTTACGCATAATTGAAATCCACGCGTATAAAACCACCGGGAAGTTCATAAAATAAGTCTTCTCCCGTTTGCATACTTAAAAATCATTTTTAAAAATTAATCAATTTCATTTAAAGAGCCGCTATAGAAGGCAGCACAATTTAGGATATATTTTTACAACGAAACATTTATACACAAGTAAGGAATAATTTCTTGTTTTTTTCTATGAAAACTTTGAATTTTTCCTGGTTTACTTTATATTTAAAGGATTAGTTCAAAATTCACTAAAGCCAAATAAAGCGGACGTGAGTGCACACAACTAGAAAATATGACCAGATTAATTGACATGAAAAAATAACTGTTTCGGGATATGCGGCTAATTTATTCTCAGGTCTCGAAATATTACATCTGTAATCAAAAGAAACGTTACAACATGTAAATATTTTACGTAAAATTATTTCGTTTGTAAATAAAATAATCTAAAATTTTCTCTTACTTATTCTTTTTCAGGCCATGATGATGATCCTCATCATAACCATGATGATCATGATGGTCATGACAATGATCATGATGATGATCATAATGACAATAGCGTTAACAATCATGATGATGATCAAAAAAAGCACAATTGAATACCAAGTGTCACAGCTAAAAAACGAAACTGAAAAGAAAAACATTGAGAATATAAAGAAACAGTTTGAAATTGAGAGAAATGTAGCAGGATCATTAACTGGCATAAAAAAAGGTAAAAACAATGATAATTTTGTGAAATTCCTCTCTATCAGTTTTTTTAATTCTTTTTTAATATCTAATTCATGAGATAGCAGCTGATCGAAGAAGCTTTTATTTGAATGAAGTCTTACCTCCATGCATACAGTATGAATCAAATACATAGAGTGTAGATTGCTTAGCTTTCTCAAAATACATTACCGGGAGAGCTTGGCGGAAAGCACTCCCTCTAAATGTTTATACAAAAAAGACAACAACATTGTGAGCGATTTGTCAGTTTTCCAAAGGTTTATGACAAATTTCGAAATCCAATCCATGAGCGCATGGAAAATGCTCTTACACGTTGCGAAAAGTATTTTGTCATTTTTTTAAAAATCATTGGCGACGAAATCACAGTCAGTTGTGCTTTTAGAGAGAGCTATTACGTAAATATTATCACCATAAATAAATATAGGTAGAATAAAAAGTAGTGTTGTTATCGACTTCGACTAAATCGACTAAAAGTTGACTAGTCGAAAGTCGAAATTGGTCGACTTTGAAAAATCGAATACTCGATTTAATCGACTATGAGTTTCCTACTAATCGACTAAAAGTCGATTTAGTCGGTTAATCATCCTAACATCCTTATTTCTATTTTTTCACTAAATTTAATTTTTTTAATCTTTAATATTGTTATGATGTTGACCAATGAGTAAAGAGAAGTCTTTATAAGTAGTTTATCTTGTAAATACAAATTACTTTAAACCTGGGCAAGAGGTTGCCAAGGTTTGGCTGAAGAGGTTCAATCGTCGCCGGACCAAATCTGGTAAGAAGAGGGAGAAGTTTTTTATGGACAATCGGTACTGGTTGCTGGAAGAGCTGAAGACAGAGGAGAAGATGGAAGTTAATCAAGGAGGTAAATCAAATATAATATAGCTATAATTTGTTTTTAAAGTGATTAAAAACAGATAGTAAACAGATGGTATCTAAGGATGTTGAACTAGCCAGCATAGTGCTAAAAGAGTCCTTGCTCTTCACCTGCCTGGTTCCCCTACAAATCTGGAGCAAGGTGGCAGATGATGTTGTCTGGACAAACCCAAAACCCTTCTCCACACTCTATTGCAGACCAATCAGGTTTCAATACATAAAGGAGAGCAAACATGTTGTGGTGGAGAAGTATAACATTTTCAAGGAGTTCTAGGCTCTCCCTTCAAGGTTGGATGACATCATGATCTACCATAAGCAGGAGGAAATCATGGTTGATGGAAATGTTGCCATCATTCTTAGTGCAGTGATTGACACAACTACAAGTTGCAGCGTCTGCTGCCTGAGCAGCTCCAACCTGAATGACCTGGAAAAGGTTTATAGAATTGTGGCAGATCTTTCAGATATTAGATTTAAACATGGCCTGTCCACCTTTCGTTTGTGGATAAGAAGCATGGAGTGCTTCTTTCACACAGCCAACAGGCTATGTTGAATTTTAAGAAGTGGCAGGCTAAGGAAGGAAATAAGGAACTATTAAAACTCAAAAAAAAAAACAGATTCAAGTTGCGCTGAGGGTTGGTCTTGGTATCAATTTTGATGTTCTAAAGTCAGGAGGATCTGGAAACTCCAATAATAGCAATACTGCAAGGGGGTTTTTAGGGGATACCAAAAGTCAGTAAAGATTCTAGGTGTTGATGAAGAGTTGATGAAGAGTTGATGAAGAGGTTTTACATTCCCCTTTGTATCCTCTCTAGCAATGAGAAAGTGGACCCTAACAAGCTGCATCACTATAACCTGGAAACTGCACAAATGTACACCAGCCTGTACAACTGGTATCATATGTCCCTGTTGTACAGGCTGGTGTACAGTCTTCGCACAAAGAATACACCGTCTTGACAACCCCTGACCACCTGTGCGGTCTCAATAAGCCCAAATTTCAATACCCGACCTCATTTACCTATATTTAAACATACAAAATGTCCCTTTTTTTATTATAAAACATTCAATGACCCACCTTGAAATTAACACCTGTGCGGTAATGACCACTCCTAGAGACCAAGTATACGCAGATTTGAATTTCTCGACCTCAATTACCAATACTTTAATTGAACCAAAATATCTGACCATTGAACCTAATTTGCTGTAGCACATAAACTTAACTCTTGGCTTACTGTATGTAGTACCACTTCATTAATATGTTTCCTTTTTCTCATTATATTAACCAGTTGATGTTTTTAAAACAAAATGTTAAGTAAACGAAAACGTTTTGCAAATCTGCCACCCCCAAAATTGTTTAGCCGCCCCATCTGCCCCGACCTGTTTAATTAAAAAAGTTTTTGTTAATTATTCGCTTTAATTGTTGTGAGAAATGATATGAAATGCCCATTAGTGTTTTTGTTTTTTTTACTTTGTGATCGTAATATCCGTTTTATTTTGTTTGTTTATTCGATTTTAATTCATCTAATAGATTTGATGAATTAAAATTAAAAAAAGAAAACGCCCTAGATACAACAACAGCATGTGCTATTATAACAGTATCACACACCTAGTTTATTTGTTTACTCTCTTAAAGTTCTAGTTTTTTCATAGCGCCTCAAAGATAAATTGTCAAGCAACATTAAAGTAGGGGAGAGGGGGGCAGCTTTGAACACTTTTTAAACTTTTTTTTATAAATCAATATTTTAATTAGTCAAACCACTTTTTTTCTTCTGAATACTCAAAACAATGATTAAGGAATAAAACTGCAGCGTTTTAACAAATTTTGAGCTAAAAAATAAGTCAGAATCCTTATTTTTTCAACATGCGTGAAAATGTTCAAAACTGCCCCAACCTGAGGCAGCTTTGAATTATCTCTGGCAAATGGAAATAACTAGTGATTAATTTTTTTTTTTTTTAAATAAAGCATTGATTTAATTTTAAATTTCATTAAGTTTAAGTTTCTAATAGTAAAAATCAGTTATCTTTTCTAAATTATCTAATCTTATAATCACTCTAAAGAGTTCATCTAACAAAAGTTATATAAAGCTATTTAAGCTTTAAATAGAAGCAATTTAAAAAAAAACAAAAAACTTATACAACCAACTAAACCTTAAACTTAAAAAAAAAACACGATTATAACGTAGATGGAAATGGGTCAAGTTTAAGTTGAGTATGTCAAGCCATAATTCATTTTAGAGCTTTTTATTAGGTAGTCTCTTAAAATTATTTCCTCATCTTTTTTAAATACTTGTGCGGCAGTATATTTAATCGTCAAACCAAGATTGGTCTTAGATGATAAATTTTTATACTTCTTTATTCTGTAATGTAAAGTGTTACGTTTTATATTATAAGTTATAGCAGCTTCGTTTGGCCTCATTTATCCATTTACAAGTTGTAAATGGATTAATGTCACGTGATTACATTCTCAAGTTGTAAATGGATTTCAGTCACTCTCTTTTTTTTTTATAATTTCGAACCATTTTTATTTTTAAATAATCAAAATTCAGGCCGTAATAATCAAGCAACAAAGTGCGAGAAGTTTAAACAACGATTCAAAGGTGCCCCATTCATTTTATTCAACAAACTGCCCCAATAGCGATTTAAATAATAAACGATGATTTTTCCAAACAAATTTATCTCAACAATTGACATTTCCTGCTTAATTGTAAATCTTATGAGTTATTCTATTTTATAAATAATATTAAACATCTCACTAGTTAGAAACGTGGTAAAAAAATTCTTACAACTTTATATCAAAATGTTTACAATTTGTCCTCAAAAACAAACCAATCATATATTTTGTCCAACTTATGCCAAATGCCAAGAAGGACAGGTGACAAGTGCGAAGGTAAATATTATTTTCACAAAATACTTAGTTTTATTAAGTTTAAATATAAAAACGCTTCAAAAATGCATTTTTTCAAAGCTGCCCCCGTTCAAAGCTGCCCCCCTCTCCCCTATATGATTATAATAAAATTTTTTATTCAAATATTTCGACTAAATCGACTTTTAGTCGACTTAGTCGATTATAAAAATGTATTAGTCGATTTTAGTCGACTTTGGAATAGGGCTGCCAATTCGAACTTTTTTTAAGAAGTTCGAACTTGAACATGTTCGAACTATTTGGGAAAAAAGTTCGAACATTTTCGAACTTTTTTTAATGTACTAAAACACGCAAAATAAAAGAGTACAAGTTAAAAACTAAACCGTTTATTTATCTAATAGTAAAACTGTTTATTTATAAAAACAAAACTATTTATTATTATTGAGAACCGCTTCTCATTTTCACTACATTTAACTTGAAAAAATTGTCTATTTCAGAATAAACAACATCACTCAGTATTTTTAAGTGTTTGTTTTAGAAAAGTTAATGCATCCAATGTATTATCCCATAATGAGCTCCTATTTTTGTTGCAAATAATCCTAGGCTACAGAAAGCCCTTTCAGCCTCCACAGATGTCGGAGGAATAGTTTTAAGAGCATTAAAAAGCATTTCTAAATTTTTGGGTCTTGATTTGCTGGCTTTAAAAAGAGCCATTTCCTTTTTAATGAGGTTAGATCCAATTTCACCTTTGTCTACTGTCATTTGAAAATCAGATGTTTTAATGAAACATTTAAGTTCTTGAGCAAAAGTCACTTTAATTTTAGTATTTTTCTTATCATCAGTTATATTACTGTTATTGACTTCTCTATCAGCATCAGTCTTCCTCGCAGTGCCGGTTTTAGCACTACGAGCGCCCTGGGCGAGATTTCTACGGCGCCCCTAGCTCAATTGAACCCCATACAAAAAAGGGCTAAATTTCGCCCCTTTTTATTCGGCGCCCTGGGCCATCGCCCAACCAGGCTCTACCCTAACGCCGCCACTGCTTCCTCGCTAGACTGGAATAATCTTTGAATAAGATAGGTTGCAATATTTGCTATAGAGTTTCTTTTTATTTCATTCCCAAACTGATCATCTTGATTCAAAACATCTGGGTTGGATAAATATTTCATTGGATGTGTTAACTTTGTTTCTCCTTTCAACAATTCTTTTTTCAAATTGCTGTTTTACAAGTTGACTAATTGGCGTGTTGGCTTCATCCAATTTTTTCCGGATAAATTGAATTATAATTTCAGAAGACAATAAATCAGCATCACGTTTGGAAAGTGCTTCAATAGCTAGTTTGAGCAGCTTTAGGGCAACACAAAGGTTATTAATTTTATCTAGTTCATTCTTAGAAAGAGGAAAATCGGTGTTTTTGCTAATTAAGGCTATTTTTACTTCTTTTTGGACTTCCAAAAACCGTTCTAACATACCAATTGTGCTGCTCCACCTTGTCCTGGAGTCACAAATCAAAGCTTTCTCTTTTCCGAATGCTTTAATAATATTTGGCTGAAGATCATCATCATTTTTTACAGGTCATCTACGAAACATTTGTACTAATTTTCGAATTTTGGCCACCGGCTTTTGAAATTCAGTTTTCAATAAGGGTACCAAATTTTCAGTAGATATTTGAATTGTTTCAACATAATCAATCGAGTTTTCATCTTCTCCCTCACTATTACCATCATAATCTTCATTAAGATCTTCAATTGAATCATTAACTTCATTGTTATTACAAACTTCAGTGGTATTACCAACTTCAATGGTATCAACAGGTTCATAGTCAAAATTATCGTTTGGTAGTGCAACACTTTTTTTTTTAAAAAGCACATCAATTACGCTTAAATGGATAGCATGATTGTAACATTTGATGTTCTGGTTTAGTGTCATAGACATTGTGTCATGTGCCCTTAACATTCCAAGAGATTGAAATCCTCCGTCATAATGAATATTCAAATTCATGAATCTCCTGTTTTTAACTGATGTGTAGTCGTCAAATGTTAGGCTAAGTTTGCCATTAGTTAAAATGCCTTTTTGTGATGAAGCAATTAGTTGTTTCTTGATTATTTCAAAGTATTTCATCACTAAATCACGAACAGTTTTTTCAAAAAGACCGTTAAGGCATTTCTTCTGAAAGTTCGAACTTTTAAGCGAAAAAAGTTCGAACATGAAAATTGAAATTTTGGCGTAAAATTCGAACTTTCGAACTTGAACATGTTCGAGCTAGCAGCCCTACTTTGGAAAATACATTAATCGATTTAGTCGACAGTCGAATAATTTCAAAGTCGTAACAACACTAATAAAAAGTCAACTGTCCATACAATGACTTTATGGAAGGTTTTTGCTTTCTCTCAATATACAATCAGGTAACGTATTATAACACGCAAAATTACAAAATGTAAAATAAATTGAGTATTCTTTAAACTGAATAAATTTTTTAAACAGACTAAAATTTTAAAATTGATTTACGCGCAAATGTACGAAAACCAATTTTAAAATAAACGTCTTAAAGCTAGAAAATAAACCCCTAAGAAAATCTTAAAAAAGACATTTGTAAAAAATGAAAAGTATTCTTAAGAGTTTTAAACAAAAACTAAACAGGTTTTCTTTTTTGCTTGTTAAAGTTTTAAAACTCAATTAAGTTTAACATCAACCAGTCTCCAACTCACTTAACTTGCTCACCAGCTTCTCCTAAATCAACTTACTCACCAGCTTCTCCTAAATCATGTTTAAAAAATGAAGTTTCAGGTTTTTTATGGTGTTCAAAATTGTTGCTTAAATCTTTTGTTTTCATTTCTGTATAACAACAAATAAGAAACTAATTCACAAATTCATTTTAGTTAACTTTCCAACAGCCCAAGCGAAAAAAACAATTGATCACATTAGTGGTTCTCCCAATATTCACCTCAAGGTCTGGAAATATCTGCAAAAAAAAACAAATTGCAAAGATGTCGATCACTCGCACATCAAACAGTTGTTAACCATGCCTTTAAAAGGTAAGAAGATGGATTTCTAAATATAGATTTCTAAATCATTTTTAGTAGGGGGGTTGTAAGGGAGGGGGGAGGGTCTAAATCATTTTTAGTTAAAAAATAGTTAAACTCTTTTTTTATTTGATTAAAAGTGCTTTTAAAAATCTTTCATTCGTTGAAGTACAAAAGTTTTTTGTGTTTTTGACAACTAAAAATTTCATTCTTTAATCAATATTACTTAGATGCAAAATGGGATCTCAGTTATCTAAAACCTGAATTAGATCATAAAAATCTGATCAAGTCTCTCGCAGAAGAATTGCAACTTGAAGAGAACACCATCACTCACATTCTTCAAGCGAAGTTTGGTGGTGGCAATAAAGCCTCCGAAATGTTGAACATTTTAAAAACATCACACCCGGATCTAGAGACAAAACTCTTTTATAAAAAACTTTTAGAACATGGATTTGTGGCTGCCGCTAAACTTATAGATTTGACAGGTTGCAAAACCATTTCCGAAATCCAACCTTTGGTTTTAAAAAAGCTTCGTGAAGAGTTACTCAATGAAGGTACAACTTTTCCCAACCTAATTGATTTAGCTAATAGTTTGGGTATAGATAAACGAGGAATAAATTCAATTAGAATAGCTCAGCAACCAATGGGTTACTCCAGCTACAGCGAGCAATTTTTTAAGTATCTCTTTAGAGAGCAGCCAGAAATTACTGTTGAAAGGTTTGTGGAAGCACTTGATCGCATTTGTCAATCAGCGTTTCAAGTATCTTTAAATTTAATTTATGAAAAGACTTCCTGCGGTAATAAATGATTTAACTTTTTAAAGACCATTTTCAAAGTTTTTCAAAAATTATAAGTAATGTTAAAATTACATTTTATTATTTAAAAAAAAAAAAAAATGTCATATTCATTGTAGTCCTCGGTAATATAGTGGTAAGCATCCCCGCCTTTCACGCGGGAGATCGGAGGGTTCATCCTCGCCGGACGAGAGAGACGGTCTTTTCGTCTACTTAAAAAAACTCTTGTTTAAAAAATTTTTAATTTAAGCAATAGAGATCTAAATGCTCCAGAATATTACAGTTCTCTCATTATATTACGTAATAGTACCTTTTAAAAGAAGTTTCCAATCAAATCAAACTAGATGATTTTATTTTTTTTAAAAAAAAAAATCACAACTACAACGCTGCTCAAAAGTTAAGCACGCAGCTGAATTAAATTTACTTTTTTCTTTAGAACTTAAAAAATAGTAGAAAAGATAAAATTTTTTAGTTATTTTATATACAAAATTTATTTCTTATAGTATTTAGAATATATTAAGAGAGAAAAAAAAAAAAGAAAAGAAAAACAATGAAAAAAACCAATTAAATTTTTTGGAAGAAATTAATCATATATAAAATAAGAAAAAAAGAGCTGCTCATAAGTTCCTTTTTAGCAGCGTTGTGTTTTCTCAAGTAGCTAAAAGTATCATTTGCACCAAATGCAAATTGACTTTATCTATGTTATATACTGACATTCAAAAGGTTCTGAAATGGGTAGTTTCACTCCATACTTAATTATATAGCTTATCATGCATACTCACTCGTTAGAATGTTTTGGATTTAACGTCTATAAGATTTAAATAAACGTACCGTTTTGGTACCAGTGCTCATTTCCAAAAATGTTCTAATTATATTTGAAGTAAAATGGCTTCTCTTATCACCTTGGAGAAAAAAGTAATTATTGAGGAATAATACGCAGGTGTACAGCACACTTAAGTTAACTCGTAAACAAAAAAAATTGCGTAACAATTCTCACATCTGAACTCAAATCCCATTATAAGCCTCGTATCTCTATGTTTATTGACAAAAAAATAACCTCTTAAATCCTAAAAACCTAACAATTATTTCTCTTATCCACCAACAAGTTTAAAAGTAAATATTTCTTCAAGAATTTTTGTCATTTTTTCAACTGCCCTTAATGATGGGGTTTGATAAATTAGTTTACTGTCAAATTTATTTTCTACCGTCCGATGTCATCAAGGACGTCACCATGACTTCAAAGTTATAGCTGGTCAAACTAACTACGAAGAAGCTGGGACAACATCCAATAACTTACGAACAGAAAAAACCACGGACACAACTTTCATTAGAAAATATAGAGCACTTAACCAAAAGTGTGCAAAAGATCCATAAACATTAGCAATAAGAAGATCAAAACAGTGGAGGATTTTAAGAAAATCACTGCACCGAATCTTACAGTCAGTCCAACACTTATTCCTTACAAAATAGCTTGATAATGAAAGTAATGTTGCTATTAAATCCACTAAAGTGCTTTGAAAGAAGGCTTAAACTTTTTTAACATTACATGACTTTTTAAACATCACAATAAAAAAATTGTAAGAGCTATGGATTAACATATATTTTGCAATATAAGATACGCTTTTCTATAAGTAATCAATATTTTACTATTGTATTGTTGAATAAATCTCAATATATTTATATATATACCTAATATCTTTTATAACTGATATCAAAACATAATTAAATATAAATTTAATATCTGAAATGTAAATGCACAAATTTAACGATCTTAAAATCACTTAAAACTGGAATTTATTTTTTACTATCATTGGCACTACAGTCATGTCCTTGTTACATGAAGCCAACACAGTTCTAATGAATTATCCTAATGCCAGTTTATATACATTTTTATGATAAATCATTTTATATTGAAAATCTTTTAACAACTTTAACCTAACATATTAAAACTAATTAATAATTACGTAATTACTTACAAGTTTCATTGACAATATTTTACCTTCAAGCACAATTTAGATTAACTTACTTTTAAAATCAGGTAAAGTAAATGCTTAAAGATTGATCATTAATTGAATATTTTTTGATAATAGAAAATCAATCTTGAACTAAAACTGCGGAAGTATTTATGATTAACTGCGGATTTGAAAGCTTAGTACGTAATCCAGGCTCTTTTCTCCGAGCGTCCTTTTAAAATATGAAACTTTCACACACAAAAAAAATTATACATTTAAAGCATTTCTAAAATATTTTGAGGTATTTTGAGGTAAATGTGCGTGTCATTCATAAGATCAATTTATCAATTATGTTAGGATATATCCTAACACAATTTATCAATTATGTTAGGATATATCCTAACATAATTGAAATCGATTTAAATCGATTCGAACAGAAATCGGTAGAAATCGATTCGAACAGTTTTGTTCAGTGAATCAAGTTTGATCATAGTAGAACGGTGCAAGTTATTCTAAAATTCTTAAAATATTAGGGTTGAACATATTTAATGCTCGTAGATAAATACTGCAATATATTGGAGTTGTCGCATCAACTTAAAAGAAATGTTTTTTGTAAATATAAAATTCTTTAAATGAGAAACAAGATTTTTGCATCTAAATCTGTCTGCAGGTATCCTTCTGTCTGAGAGATCTGGAAAATACTTTTTTTCTATCAAATTCGCCATTTTATCGGGGTAGAAGATTCATCACATTACATTACGTCTAATTATCGCAAAAATGCGATATGTAGAATTACAGAAATTTTGATCGTTATAATGAAATTTCCCGTAATTCTGAGATAAGTGAATATGGGATTCAAAAACGATAATGGAATAACCCGAGGTCTTGGAAAAAAATACCATAGGTCTTCTGCTATAAACGCCCTGTTCTGTCAGACCAATCATTAGCTCTAAAGGCAATTAAAGACCTTTTTGTGTAAAGCCGTCACCAGTCCTCCAATGTCCTTCAAAGTCCTATAATAAAACTAATAACTTTTACATCAGTAAAAGTTAATAGTTTTTGTTGCAAAAATTTATATACATTAAGCTTTATGCCATATTAAAATAATATATTTCTTTAACAAAAACATTTATTTTAACAAAAACAAAACTTAAACCAAAACTGTTTTTTATTTCTATACAAAAAGTTCAGTGTATTTTCAGTCCTCGGTAGTATAGTGGTAAGTATCCCCGCCTGTCACGCGGGAGACCGGGGTTCGATTCCCCGCCGGGGAGGATAAATTCTTTTTACAATAAAGGAAAGATTTTGATTGAAAAAATTTCTCTTTAAGGTTGTTAAGCTTTAGTAAAGGGTGGAGTGTTTAAAGCTTCTTGTAATCTGCAGACAAACTTTAAGTAATTATGGACGAAGGGTAGAAAATCGAATTTTTGGAACCACATGGTTTTCATAAAAATTTTGTTTGCTCGCCCAAAAAACATTTTTTATAATAAAAACCAGGCTGGCAATATTTTGCTTTTGAGAACAAAGTCAACCGCAAAGTTAGTTTATTCAAAATGACGAATATTTGGGGTTTGTCGTATATTTTTGTACTTTCAACTTCAGATTAGAGTACTTTCCAATGGCGGGTGAAAAAGTTGAGTAGCGCAGGGGCGTGTACAGGATTTTTTTTGGGTAAGTCGCAGTTTTCACCCCTCCCCAAAAATGTTAAATTTTAGCATCCCCCCCCCCCCCCCCTTCCTCATTGACTAACGCATATATGAGGTAAGACGGCTTAGCAATCGCCCGATATTTTATCGCACATGATGCTAACCATTATCAAGCATCATCGCTTCGTACGCTATCTATTTTTAGAAGAAAATGATGATAACCATAGTCAGCACCAACGCTTAACAATTACACACGACCTATTCTTATATGAAGCAAAAAAATTGTCTAAAAAACCGTCTAAATTTTATGTTTAAGAAATGTTTAATAAATACATACCAAACAGGGTGTATGTACTAGGGGAAGTCCGAATTTAGTTTTTAGTGTTTAAAACCCTTTTTTTCTTTTTATATTGTTCAAAATGCAAGTAATTAAAAAGATACACAGCTTTGTATAAAATAATTGGGGATGTCCATTGATATATTTTAATATATGCTTGTTGTTAATTATATTCTTCTCCTCCTGATGATAAATATCAATAGAATTTGACTAAAACTTTACTCAGGGTGTAATTGAAAAGGGAAGTCCGGAATTAGTTCTCTAAAAAATAATAACTTTTATTTTTTTAAATTAATAAAAGAAAATATTTAAAAAATGAAGTACTTAATAACTTAATAAAAAAAGGTATGTCCATTTAAGTTTCTTATTAATTTGTTTAAGTCAAAAATTAAAACAACCTCCGTTTAAATATGTAAATCGTTTTTTTTAATAAACTTTAGACCGTTCTCGATTTGACAAGCACTATAATAAAATACCAAACCGTAAATCTAACTGTTATCCCGGATTAATAACTTCTTACCATCCGTTCGAACAATTAACATTGTAGAGTTTGCTTAATTATTGCTTTAGTTCGCTAAACTTATTCGCTCTATTTGCTTTTATCTACCAACGCATCAAATTTATTCAACTAAATATTGAAGTTGTGAAAAAAATTATTTATATGTATACATATTTTGGGTATGTCCAGCGACGTAGCAGACATCCCCTAGACACGCCCCTGTAGCGCCCTCTTTTTTTCTCCAGAATTTTGTTTTACAACCCTTTTGTCATTTGAATAACCTTTAGGCGTTTGAGATTTAAAAGAACTTTCCAACAATTTGACAAGCTTAGTAAAGCTTTTCAGAATTTTGCCTATTTACTTATTCTCATGAATCGGTGTTTTATCCTCATATACACCGGTTTATCTTCATAAACACTGGTTTATAGAATAGTAGACGCTAAGGTGACCAGATAGCATTTTGATAACTGATGAACACCGGTTTATCAAGATAGTAGATAGGTGTATATCTTTTCAGTAACAGAAATTTTAAAACAGAAAAGATGTCCACCGAGCCGGATTTGAACCAGCGACCTAGAGATTACTATACGTTATTCTACAGTCTCCCGCTCTGCCAACTGAGCTATCAGTGGATATTTATATTTGTTTTATTTTTTTTATTAATTTAAATAATTAACATCTTAGTGATATTTTACGGTAAATATATTTTTTCGAAACATCAGTTGATCCAAAAAGTTGCTTATAGATTTAATCTTTACTATTTCAAACTAAACTGTTTTAACCTATTTTTATCAATAAAACACAAGATTACTTGACGTCACATATTTGTAAACGTTTTTGTATTGCGGATCTATTATCTAGATACCTGCGAACAAATGGACACCTGTAGCGGTGATGTCATTTAACCAGTGGCGGATTAAGACTTTTCGGGGCCCGGGGCTATTTAAAAGGAGGCCCCGTTCCACTAACAACGACAAAAATGAGTAAAACAAAGACTTTCTTGAAAACGCTATCACTGATATTTATTTATATACAAATTTTATATTTATTTTATTAAGTTGAGTGATTTTTTTCTGCTTTTCTTCCCCGCAAACTCTGCAATCACATCGCTGAAATCCAAAGTTTCTAATAATTTTGACTCAATAGTTAATCTTGCTATATTACTTAAACGACTATGGACCATTGTTGATCGGTGCATGTTCTTAACTCTTTTAAGAGTAGAGTATGATCTCTCAGCCTCGCAATTTGGATAAAAGTACCTGAGTCAAGCTCATTATTATGCATTGTAGATTCAACACTTTCAACTTCTTGAATTTCATTTGAAGAACCTTGGCAGGCTACTTCAATTTCCGTGTTATTGTTTTCATCTTTTCTGTCATTGTTTTTATTATTATCTACAGTTTGTGGAAATTGCATATTAGTTTGGTTTGATAAAAAAAAATTTGTCATTTTCGGAAGTTTAGCTACCATTTCCTCTCTCTCTTTCTTCAATCTTCTTTTAGAAGCTCCACTTTCATATTTTCCTAGCATTTTAATTATAACTGTATAACCTGAAAAGTGTCAGCGTTTTTGTTGACAGTTATTTTATTTTTGTGCTTTTTTTTTCAGACAATTTAGTAAATTTAACTTTAACTCTTTTAAGTTAATAAAAGATTTAATTTTTAGAGTTAATAAAGAATTATTTACTTTGAATCGGGGCCCCTAAAATTGTGGGGCCCGGGGCTATAGCCCCCCCCTAGCCCCCCTTGATCCGCCACTGCATTGAACCAAAGTTTAAAGTATCAAAGAGGAAGGTATCAAGATTATGCAGAACTTTTCAGAAAATATGAAACTTAAAAAAAGTTTTATATAACATCTTTTATTTTTATCTATTTTTTTTTTTTGAAGTATAAATAATATTTGTTTTATTGGCTTCTTATCAACTCTCTGTACTTCTTTTCTTGTGGCTCCATTTTTAAAATGAAAATTTCACCTAAAAATCATATAGCATAACACGAATAATATTAAAATTGTAACAACTACAATGATAGTATAGCAGTTTAAATCCATTTTTAAAGGTTTATCTCTGGTACTTTGTTATATATGTTATACAGCTATTCACGAAAGTTTAAACGATTGCAGAATTTTCAAATCTAATCTTCGGTTTTTCTTAAATAAAAATCTAACGGAAATAGATATCAAAATAATTATTTTTCCAATTTGGTAAATAGGTTATTTGTTAATAGAATAAAAAAAGGTAGGTTTCAACTCATCACTGTTTACTCAGAAATTTCATTAAAAGGTAGCTGATACAAATTAAGACGTGTCACAAAAGTTTAAACGATATTATTTAGGATCAATTATTTTCTAATTAATTGATTAATCCGGTGTGAAAATTTTTTTTATTCTCAAATAAAGTTAAAATAAGTGGTTTACAATCAAAAAATTCATCACAACATCATCAGGCAGCTTTTAATTCATTAAAAATCAATTTGAAATATTGTAAATTTCAAATTAATTTCAATTGCGTGCAAATGGGTCGAATAACAGTTTCTAGTGGGATCAAGTGGCAAGTTATCAAGTGGCAAGTATATGGCGAGGACAAAAAATCACACAAACGTTTAAATAGGCAAAATACTTCATGTTTCTGAATCTTGCGTTCGAAAAAGCAATAAAACCTGGGAACTTACCAAGGACGTCTTCGATATGCCGCGTACTGGGAGACCATCCAAACTCAGGAACCGTGACAAAAGTGGTATATTCAGAATGAGCAGAGAAAACCCCAGACTCAGCTACAAAATGCTAGCACAAATCTTTAACGACTGAAAAAATAATCCAAAAGTTAGCAGAGAGCTCGTGAGACGAACATAGTTGGACAAAGGTATTGGAACGTACATAGCTGCTAAAAAACCTATTCTTTCAATCATGGATAAACGTTAACGACGAGTGTGGTCCAAATAAAGGCTGAACTGGTCTGTAGAACAGTGGGAAAAAGTTATTTGGAGTGATGAAGCTAATTTTCAAGTAGTAAACCGCAAGGGAAGAATCTATGTCAAAAGATTTGCAACTGAGAAATATTCAGACAGGTTTTTGTAACATCGTCGACAAGGCGGTGGAGGTTTGGTTAACATCTGGTGATGTTTTTCTTACAAAGGTATAGGCTTCTGTGAGCTGTATGAATGCTGAATTAATCAATACACTTACAAGAACACATTGGAAACGTATTTAGTTCCATTATTCAGACACTTGTATGGCAGAAGCAAGAAATTTATCTTTCAACAAGACGGGGCTTCAGCTGACACAGCTCACTCAATCAAAAAATATTTTTTAAAAAAAAGTTCAATGCGATGCCCTGGTGCCCTAGATCACCAGATCTCAACCCAATTGAAAATATTTGGTCTTGGATCGACAATCAACTGACATACCATGAAATTCAATCAACTCAGCATTTGAAGCAACTTTTGAATGAGTACTGGCTAAAAGTACCTCGCGTGATGTGCATGAAATTAGTTGAACCAATGTATAAACGAGTTTATCTTTGCTATAAAAACAAGGAGGACACTTTGAATATTAATTCTGCTTTTTTTTTTTCATTTTTTGTACAAATGTTGCAATTCGTTTAAACTTTTGTGCTACTTATTTTTCCTATATGATTTTTTGTAATTGTTTTTTTCTAACTAAATATTAAAGTTTTTATAATATGTTCATATTCATTTTAAAGCTAATTACATTTTCTTTATTAAATAAAAAAAATTGATTCGATATTATTTTACAGTTTTTTTTTTATTAAATAATAACCAAACATACTTGATAAAAATTCTGCAATCGTTTAAACTTTCGTGAATAGCTGTATGTATTTGTTATATATAGTTCCTATAATTCCAATTTAAAGTCTTGTAAGCTGTTTTATTATAATGCCACGTAGTTTTAGAATATGTCAAAATAATCCAAGGCTGTGTGGAGAAGATCACCGTTGTGGAGAAGATCATCGTTGGGGTGCAATTTAGAAGAGTATCCTTAGGGAACAATTTCGACGACTCTGAATTTAAAATTTTTAGAAAAAAAATTTTTTTTTTTACAAATATTTATGGCAAAAGTTTCTATAAACAAATCCTGGATATTAAAAAATGGATTGGGAGGAGGGGGTTAGAGTAAGAAGGGATTTGAATTTACAAAAAAAATATCTCCCCAATTATTTTCTGCTGAAAAAAAAAAAAAAACTAAAAGCATCAAAATAATTACAAACTATTTAAGAAAATATGAAATTTAAAAAAAGTTTTATAAAACATTTTTTTTTGTTGTTTTAAAGGTATGCATCTCCTCCGTCCCCCCTCGGAAATGATTGCACTAAAAAACAATAAAAACATAAAAAATTTAATTTAAATTCATTATTTTTTTAAACAGGTGCTCTTCAGCATATTCTTGATGTGAACGCTAACGAATCTCTGTTCCATAAGCAAGTTACTTACGTTAGCAAACTTTGATTCTAGATGTTTCGGTCGTTGTACAGGATCGTTGTACAGGGTCGTTGTACAGGAGATCGCCATCTGCACTTTTACAAAAAAAAATATTCTGTTTTTCTCCATTTGCTTTGTTTTCGAATACTTTTCACATCCAATTAAGTGTTTTAAAATAAGTTTTTCTATTTTTAAAAAATATAAAAAATGTATATAAGAAAATTAACAAATTTAAGTTTTATCAAAAAAAAAGTAAATTTTGAAAGACTCCCAGGTGAAATCTTTTAAAAAAAGTTTTTTAAAGTGAGTTCTTTTTAAAGTTTTGATCTCTTCGTATCTTCGCATCTCTTGTACCATTTCGTAGGGCTGTTGATCAAAATACAAACGTTATAAAATATTAGAATCTTTACCTTTACCAAATCAAATGACAAATCATATCAATCATAGCTCTGTTCCATAGGTGTTCCTTGACAATTTTTTGTTTCAGCAATATTTAAGGATCCATGGAAAGAAGGACTTTTGTAATTCTGTAATTTTTTAAATTCTGCAATCCTGTATTTTTTTAAAAGTTATTTATAATTTTAAAAATATATTGTAAGTTTAAGTTGTTTTCACTGAGGTAGTTGTCGCTGCTTTTTCTTCTTGATAAAAATATAAACAAGCTCCTTTCTGATTGGTGGAGTAAGAAAAGTGTATATGAGAAAATCAAATGCAAATCCTATGTAATGAAATAAAGCCAAATAAACTCTGTACTGTTTGTCTTTTTGCTCTTTAATGAGCATCCCAGAGCTTATAAAACCTGGGATTAGAAAGAAGACGACGAAGTTGACAACAATAAGACAAGGCACGAGAAAACTTCTAAACGCGAGCTTTGAATTCTTATGTATAGACACTGGACCTATTTGATTTAGAGAAAAGCAGACATTATGCTGGATTGGCAGCGTTCTCCTTCTGACTTGATGATGACGATACAAATGATAGCCAATATATCCATTCGCGACTATTACGAGAATTAGTAAAAACGATCCAGTTGTCGGGAGAATGTATGCGGCAAATATTTTTTCTATGGAGTTATAAGAATTTGGATAAAATACAGTAACTAAAAATACCGCAACGTGAACGACAATAACTAACCCCACAGCGATTTTCAGCCTTCTATACGTCCATACTTGATTGTACCGCAGATTTAAGTATATTTCGCAAAAACGATTTGCCACGAAAATAAATATTGCAACTTCATGTAAGCTAACGGATACAATTGTAATATAAATATCTAGAGCAGGAGTTTCACCTTGTTTAACTAAGATTAATCCGGGAATAATTCTCAAATTCACCAAAGCGATAATTTGAACTTGCGTGAAATTAATTCCCATAAGAATTAAACGCTGAATATTATTTAGCCGTTGCTTCACTTTTATAGTCAAGTAAACGGCAAGAAGTTTTAAAGCTAGAATTACAAATCCAATAGCTACTGAACAAAAATTAAGAATCATGTCAGTTGTTACAGCTGAAGCAGATTTTTAAAAAATGTTTCTATAGGATTAAAAAAAGGAGAAACAAAAATGTGAGTTTTCATTTGAAAGGCCTTTTTTATATTTAATTTGAATCTTGCTGTAACACAAATACTTTGTTGTACGCAAAGATAATAATAATAATAATAATAATAATAATAATAATAATAATAATAATAATAATAATAATAATAATAATAATAATAATAATAATAATAATAATAATAATAATAATAATAATAATAATAATAATAATAATAATAATAATAATAATAATAATAATGATATTAACAATATTAACAATGATAATAATAATAATAATAGTAATAATAATGATAATAATAATAATAATAATAATGATAATAATAATAATAATAATAATAATAATAATAATAATAATAATAATAATGATAATAATAATAATAATAATAATAATAATAATAATAATAATAATAATAATAATAATATTAATAATAATAATAGTAATAATAATGATAATAATAATAATAATAATAATGATAATAATAATAATAATAATAATAATAATAATAATAATAATAATGATAATAATAATAATAATAATAATAATAATAATAATAATAATAATAATAATAATAATAATAATAATAATAATAATAATAATAATAATAATAATAATAATAATAATAATAATAATAATAATGATAATAATAGTATTAATTTTATTACCCGACTAGCGAGTAGTTCCGAAATACGGGTTGTTCCGATGATTGGGTAACTAAAGTGCGTATTAAATAAAAAAGTAAATAAAAAAAAAAAAATCATTTTTACTTTTTACATTTAAGAGGTGATAGCACAAAGTTTAAAAAAAGATGGTTGAGAATTGAGTGTTAATTCCACCAACTCCATGCAAGCATTAATTTTTAATCAACCCAAGATTAAAAGTTAAATGGAGTAGGTGGAACTATTAAATAGAACTAAAAGTGATATTAAAAGAATTTAAATATAGTTACATTTAAAAAAACGCAATAAAAAAAAAAAAAAAAAAGTTAATGAAAATACACGATCGCGCAAAAATTTTGGTCTGATGATCGGGTAAATAAATCGGGTGTTTTATTAGCCGATTTTCAGATACTTCTATGGGTAATACTTCAGGTAGTTTATATCGGGTAATACCCAACCCGAAGACTAGAGTATTGGATACTTAAACTTATTAAAATTTTCCGTCTACGAGTACCCTTGGGTATTCTGGTCGGGTTTTCGCTCCGTACTTGACGCAAAAAAAAGTTGACTAAAAAGAAATGTGAATTGTTGTGTTTTTTAAACGAACTTTATTTTATAAATAAATTTTGATTATTTTTTTACCACCAAAAGAAATAAGAAATTTTACCAAAAGATAGAGTCTAAGAAATCATTTGAAATGCGAGTACGCAGATGGCTATAAACCGAAGCGAATCCACATTCAGCTAGAGAACGCGGCACCGCATAGAGCTAGAGAACGCGGCACCGTAAACTACTTGCGAGATTTCATAGAGATGATTCCATTTTGTTTTTTGGTTTTTCTTGCAGTACTCAAGAATGTTGAATTCAACGTCTAATGCCACTCGTGGTTCATTAAGAGTCCATTTTAAAATTAGTTGAAGAATATCTTGATCTGATTCTGAAGATGCATTGCAATACCTAAGTTCATTGGAATCATTTCTTCAGAATCATTTCTTCATTTGATGAATATGACGCATTTGATTGTATTGATTTGATTGTATTGTTCTCGTCGAGTACAAAGTTTTTGATTGATTTTGATCATGGGTTTGATGTGAGATTTCTCTATTCAATATTTCTGTATTAAATAGTTGATGACCTGATAAAAAGCAAAACCTAGGATCCAGAACTAAAGCAGCAATAAACGCTTCACATTTCAAACTTGTTCTCGTGTATCTATTGCGTTCTTAGTAACATTTTTAATCCAAAATCACCTGCTAGAACGCTCTCACTTTCTATTTTCATTTGAATCCATCGAACGTAGAATTCACTCGTTGACTATTTTGTGGATTGAAAATCCATCATGGCCGAATGTATTGGTAAAAATGCATCGAAATATTCGATATTTAGCTCCATGATGCATCATATGATTTTAATTTGTCGTGTTTTAGCCTTTGATATGTTTCTGCGTTGATATGGAAATCTTTTATTATTTAAAAAGTAGAGTCACGGCGTGTTTCAATCTCTTTACGAGGCTTTTTTAGATTTTTAAATGTTTGAATATATGCTACTTTTTTGGATTTAATAGCAACTTTTTCTAATGTTGTTCAATCTATCATCAAACATTGACGTTATGTCCTTGGTAGCTAGCTGACACACATGTGCGCCACAAAACATGAGTGATACAACGATCCAACTGATTTTTCAACATAAACAGTGTCGGCTTCTCTATAATTCCCTTCTTCATTCTCTAAAGCACCTATATCAATTTCCTTGTCTTAGAAATCTATAAATTCGTTACCATAAGTTTCAAGGATCACAAGATCATTAGATCTTGTGCATTTTGAAAAATATTTGAAGCCTTCGTCATGTTTTTTCCCTGATCTGTGTAAATTACATAGATATCATTAGCACCCTTTCAAATATTTCTAATCACATTTTCCAACAGAGCAGAAAACCAAAACCTCGCCACACTGTCGACCTTCTTGTGTAATTATGCCTAAGGTTCTATCAGCCATTTGCCCGTCCTTAACATACCTATAGCTAAATTCGAGCACGTCTTCCATATCGCGACACACTATCAACCATCGACAGAAGAACCTTTTCAGTTTCTTTTCTTATGAGCAAAAAAATGTTCTCATACGCATGTAACATTCATGCTGTGACGATATAGAACAATTTTGAATTCTTTGAGTGCTATTTCCACTAAAGACATTAGTCCGATTTCATCAGCTGACGCAAAAGACAAGCTACAGTTCATCATTAATTGAATAATTGATTTACATCAACTTCCATCTTAATTTTGTTGAATTAGTTGAATCTCATCGTCATTTCGATTCCTCATAACTAATTCAACTAGTTCGATTTAGTATGCTTTTTCTTTGTGTTTTCGAAGGTGATCTTTGACGTTGCTTTACTTGCTTTTGTAAAATGTTTTGCACATTTTACATTTTCCTTGTTCTTTATCAATTTCAAACTGACTTTTTACTTTTGATTATGCAATAAATTATTCTTCATATTTGACTTTAAATCATAAGGTAAACGAAAAAAGTGACCAAAAAAATAAAATATTCCATTATCAATTCAAACCACTGGACAACCGGTTAATAAAACCGTGAAAAATGAATTGTTTTAATTGACCATACATTATTCGACCCTATCTTTCTGTTGCGATATTTTCAATTCTGGGACGTAATTAATCAGTCTGGCATAGAATTATTTTTAATTCCTTTACGCTGTAGATCATTCGATCATGGAATTTTATGCTGTAAAAGACCCAAGACAACTTTGTTTGTAGGGTTTAAAAAGTCGTATGAAAAATAATTGATTGCGAAAAAGTAACAAGCTCGTTAACATAATTTTCATTATACTCTTCCAACTAGATTGCGCTAAGTTTGAGATCGATTTTTTTTCTCTTCAAAAATATAAAACAGCATGTCTCAGACAAAATTATACCAAAACATGTTGATAGAAAGTAATTCAGACAAAATTATCAAAGTATATGGATGGACAGTATAATTCGGGCATATTTTATGTCGGCAGAAAATGTTTTAGACATAAAATTGTCAAAATATGTAGATGACTGTTTTAAATTGACGGAAAATATCGACAGATCTGCCAGACATATCGTAACAACTCTGAAAACAGATATCAAGAATGCTTCATTGGTCCTTTTATCAATAGGAAAATTTTTTACACACTCTGGCATAATCACGGCTAACAATTTATTACCCAATAGCTAATTAAATTTCACATCGAATTTGGAGTAAATTAAAGATTTCGCCGATTTCTTTGATTACCTGAGATTAGACTAAAATCTTAGAAATCCAAGATTAAATTTATGATAGAGTTCAAATCGTTTGATTTAGAAGATAGACAACATTTCATAGCTGTTAATACTTATAATAAAATTATCATTGTAAAGTAGTGTATGCAGCACACCAAACCATGAATACTTTTTAAACCTCAAATTTGAATTCAGAAAAGAGACAAGCTTTGTTGGTATAATTCTTTTAATTTGAATCTTTTTTCACAACCTAAATAAAATAAACCCAACAAAAGATTATCATTTATGAGAATGAGAAACACAAAAATATTAATCAGAAAATTAACAAAAATAAATACCTGTGTAGCTATTCGATCCATATCTCTTCGACCAGTTGAAGTCAAGATTCGTCCACCGGTTGCATCTTTAGAAACTAGTTTAAGACCTTCTAGCGATTGCAAGACCTTTCGTGCTACTGATGCTGATCCCAAACAAGCATGAGATGGTTTTGTTCCATTTCTTTGTGAGCGACCATATATTTTACGGATGGCACCAACACCAAGATTTGGTCTTAAGTAAATATGACGTGCAACAGCTGCAGCACGGATATAGAACCAATCAGGATCAGAAGGTCCAAGCTCACAAGCTTTTGAAGTTTTGACTATCTCAGCAAATTCAGGTACCTTTAATTTGTTATTTCTTTAAATAGACAAAAAGGATATATGAATATTAGTTTACAGACTAAACTTTAAAACAACTTTTATAAACATCTTTTTATCTTTATTACCAAAAAATTATCTTCAAACAGTTTCTTGAAATTGCTGTTATAAATTTAGGCACTACTTAACTCCCCCCCCCCCCCATTTATGATTCTGATAGAGTATTTTATGCTGATTAAAAATCGTATAAAAACATGGGTCTCAAAATTAATGGAAAGCATTCTTAACTGAAGTTGAAAGTACAAAACTATATGACAATACCCTAATACTCGCCATCTTGAATAAACTAACATTACAGTTGATTTTGTTCTCAAAAGCAAAAAATTGCCAGCCTGATTTTTATTATAAAAAATGTTTTTTTTTTTGGATTATTGTAGGTGCAGAAATTTTTACCGAGTGTAATTAGATATACAAACAAGCTATATAACATCTTGTGAAACATGTGATTCTTACTTGAGAATTTTATTTTTATAGAAGAATATAAGACTATTTTTTAAATAAAAATTTGTATTATTAAAAAAAAAAAAAAAGTAATAGAAAAGATGAAATTTTATTGAATAATAAAAATGGAATTATTTAACTGTTTTTGCAAAAAATTTTCTTAATTAAAATGTGTGGCTATGAAAATAGCCATTTTAAATTAGCGAGATCCAAGGCAATAGCGCTACTGTGCTTGTTTGTTGGAGAAACACAATAAGTATTTTGAAACACTCCTTTTTGTATGACAGACACAATGAAAATAAATTTTTACAGGGGATTAACTTGAAGTATTAAAAAAAGTCCATAGTTTTAAATATATTTACTTTCCTATCATCTTTAATTGTTTTAAAAATCATTTAAGTATATAATCAATAAAAGAATTTTTCAACTTATTCCATAAAAACATTTGAAGATATTCTAGACAACTAAGTAAGAGCCCTAGTGAAAGCATATTGGCAGGATAATTTAAATGTGAATGAATTCTCATGTTCAATTATTCGAAGTCTTCATTATGATAAAATAAAAACTAGGTTGTGAATACTTTGAAAAGATAACTTTTAGACAAAAAAAAAAAAAAAAATATCACTATTCATGATGGTGAATATTAGGGATTTGTTGTATAATTTAGTAATTTACTACTTTCAACTTCAATTTAGAGCTCTTTTCATTGATTTTGAGACCCTTATTACTATTCTTAATAAGCATAAAATTCTCTATCATAATGAATCATAAAATTAGGAGAGGGGGGAGGGTAAGAAAGTCAAATAGGGCCTATATTTATTGGATAATTTACAGATAACAAATTTTCTCAGAGCTTGAGAGAGAGATAACTGAGCAAGTAATATTGATGAAAATGAAGAGCCATACAAAATTATACTTACTTTTTTAGGTAAGCAGCAAAAGCCACTACAAATTGCTGTGGGCTGACATCTTTTACAGTTACTCCAGGCATCTAATTAAAAAAAGCAACATTTTAAAAAATTACAAGTTACAAGTAGCAGCCAGTTATTACAGTAACATTAAAAGTAAAAACCACAAGGTTAGAGATGTTCAAAAATATTTGAAAAGCTTTTAACAGAACCCTAAAATATTATTAATAGTCCAAAGAGTATAAAAGTACACATGAATAATAATTTCTGGTTTTTTAGCTTAGATATTGGACTCATTCTAAACAAAGTAATACATGAACTTCGGCTGCTTAGTAATTTTATAAATATGCAAAATCAATCGCTGTATATTTTCCCGCCAGAAATTCTCAAACTTTAGTTTGAGTTTGATTCAGTGTCATTAAATTGTTAGTGTTGTTGCTGTTTCTTGATAATGTTGAAACAATATTTCAAATCTTATATACACGTTTTTTTACAACTAATTTTGATTGCATAATATAACTTAGTGTTAATAATACTTTGTGTTAGTTTTTAAACAGGACGTAAATAACAAGAAGGTTATACAAACCACGACACTCTGATAAACCCATGCATATTTACAAAGAACCTTTAGGTGATTAAGTTAATAAGTTTAAAAATTATTTCTTTTTTATGTTTATCAAATATGGCTGAGTGAAGCTAAAAAACACCACATAACTGTTTTTGTTTTGAAGACATACTCTTTTTATATATACATTAAGAGATACATCTATATTTAACACAAAAAACGAGATATCTTAAATGTGTTAAAAGAGCATTCAATTAATAAAGACAAAAGTGAATTCCTATATAAATTAATAATTTTACAAATTAAGAACTAGAGAGGAAACAGTAGCGCAAGTCACCTTGATCCTATTCGATTCACTGGCGGTGACACGATTCGTAAATGTAAGAAAAGAGCGTGAGATATATGGATTCCATTTTGAACATTAAAACCCATTCTTCTTTATTAAGCAAAAGTGCATACTTTGAACTTTAGTTTTTTATTTATAATATCAAGCGTAAAATAGTAAAAAAAACATCCTAAATTCTTTAAAAATATGTTTAAATAAAATTATTAAAATATAACATTCCTTTTATGAAAATAGTGTAATACATTTTCACAAGTAGTAAGTCTGTAAATTTAAAATTTACTTAAACTTTCTCGGCTTCCGTCTAATAACTACGTGATGAAAGTATGTAAATATCCGTTAAATGTAACGTTATGATCATTTAAACTTTATACGCAAAAAATACGCATCTTAATACAATTACAATATTTATAGTCTCATAGCAATTTAATAAAAGGTCTCTGGTGTTTATCTGACAAAGATAATAAAAAAAATATCACTGTTATAAAATCTTCTAAGTATACCACCAAACTCTTTATTCAACTTACGTACAAATCACTAAGCTTCTTATTTATGTTTGTAAACTATTATCATGTCTTTGCAATATCACACAGTTATATGGTGTTTCGTCTGCTATTGTACTGTAAATCATAATATGTTATTACCAATTACGAGGTAAAATAAAGGTATAGTTTATCTTACTCGTAAAAGAGTTTGTTTTTTTTTTTTTGTAACTACAAACCTCTCAGCTTACTTTCAACGTTTTAAGACCAGTTATTCAAAATGAACTTCATTTGTTTCCTCTTTTATTTAGTTTTAAAGGGTTTTATGAGTCTATGGTACCAAAGTTCAAGTAGTTTTGTATATTGGTTTGTCAAACAAATCTTATTTTTCATTACATAGCAAAGAGTTGTATTAAAATAGATGTATATAAATCAAAAAACAAAATAAAGACTCATAAAGAAACCATAAAGGTTATCATTTACTTCTAATGGTTATTGTTAAATAGACAGGACAATTAAAGTTTGATTATAATATGTGTATTGATTTCTGAACTCAAAAAGCTATTTTAAATGTGATAATGTTTTTTAAAAAGATCATTTGACTAAAAGTGGAATTAATGTTACTATGTTCAACTAATATTTCAATCACTTTACTTTATCACATATTATCTTAACAGTATTTTTTTCAGTTTCTTCAATGTCATAAAATGAGTAAGGGCCTCTATTTTATTTCAGTCACAATTTGTAGTTGTTTCTCTCTTTTACAATAATTAAATTTTATGCTGTAGCTGATTCTTTACCATTGATGTACAAATTTTTTTATCCAAAACTTAATTTTTAATTCTAAAACTTCTTTTATAGGTAAAGTTAGTTTTTTATACTTCAAGGTTTTAACAATAGAAGTTCTTAAAGTTTGTAATTTTCTTTTAGAATTGTCATAAAAACATCATGCTATGAATATTGTTAAGCCATCAGTTTTTGGTTTCTTATGTGGTATTCGAGATTCTTTCTTAGGTATTGGAGTTGTGGTCAACATTGATGACGAACAAGCAAATAATAACCGTCCTTCTGTAAGACATAGTATTAGAGACTCAAGGAATGAGAAGAAGTATGTACATTATTGATTGTAAAAAAATTGGCAAATGTTTAGAGAGAAAGTTTTGTATGTGTACAGATCCTATCAGAGATAGGGGAGGGGGAAGGAAAAAAAGATATCCTGACCTGAGCCTAGGTATCTTTCTAATTTAGAAGTTCAGTTTTTACAGATTAGGCTTGTGAAATTTGGCAAACCCTTCCAAAGCCACCTTGCATGTACACTCCTGCCTAAAAGTAATCACCCACCAAATAAATCAAATATTTTTCACATAAATAACTCTTAAAAGTTTAACTCAGTTGATGTGAGTGATAAACACATTGGTTAAAATAAATTTAATTATCGTTGTTAAATATTAATTTTTCTGTGTGTCCACCTTAATCTTTGAATAATACTTTATAAACTCTGGGCATCCTGCTAATCAAATTAGTTAATGTGTCCTTTGAAATTTTAAATACATTTCCTTGCAGAATACCCCTTAAAAGTTCCCTAACTGTAGGGGCACAATTTCCTCACCTATCTGACCAACACATCCCATAATAGCTCAATTGAGTTCAAAGGTAGTAGTTTAATTGAGTTCAATCTAAAGCTTCTAGCATTTCTTGTTTATTTATGTATTTAAATAATTTTAACATGGATTGTATGAGTGTTTAGAATCATTATGCTGTAAAATAAATCTTGTCCCAAGAATAGCAAGTCTGGATAGCAACACTTCATTTTCCTGGTATTACTTCACTATTACTTGTTTAATAATTTATTACTATCTTTCTTCATTATGCCATTTTATTTTTGAGTATTACCAACTGTATTGCCATGAAAAAAAACCGTTTTACACCACCTCCATGTTTAATAAAAGAGAAAAGCCTTGGTTGATCCTTTTTATTAAATATAACTTCCCCTGCTGGTACTCACCTTTTGGAGTCAAAAGTTCCAAGCCTAAAGTTCATCATTTCATATTTGTGTAGTTTAGTCCATGGTAACCTCATCTGCTTATTAATCATGCATAAAATTGGCTTTCTTACTAACACTCTACCATGAAGACCCAGTTTTTTCAACTTCTCTTTAACTATTAGCACAATGACTGGTTTAACCCTCTAAAAGTTTAACTGCAAAGTTATTTCAGATGCATTCAGATGATTTTTTTGTTTATTAGTAGCTAAAACTTTCTAAAAGTGACACAGCACAAGAAATACTATACTTATGTAACCTTCATTTATTTGAAAGTAAATTTAAATCTTGTCACTAAGTAGCAAAAAAAAGTACTGAAGAGGCTGAGTTAAAAGTTTGGTCCTAAAAGATTATAAAATCCAGTATATTTTTATTCTTTGAATTTTTGTTAATTCACTAACTTCTGTACAAGTATTTAAAGGCCAACATTGAGTTATAACATAGATAGAGTTAATATTAGTACATAGATTTGAAATAAGAACAACATAAAAATAATTTTAAAAATCAAAGACATAAATCTCAAATATATATAATGTCAAACAAAATGTGGATGGGCAAATAATTATGAGCAGCAGTGTATAAGCTATAAAGTAAATATCTTTTTAAAGTTAGTATATAACACATGTATGCTTAAAAAGAAAGTACAGTAAATTAGCATGTAAAGTTAGTGCAGTACATATAAATAAAGATAGCATTTATATTTCTTAAGTCAGCACAGTACACATGTATGTTTAGCATAGTGCACATGTATGTTTAGAAAAGCAAAGGTTTTACCAATGATTGCCCAATGTTGCTTCTTAAATGGAGGTTTGTTATTGGTAAACATTTTAAAATATTTATATGGTTATATTTACATGGTTATTCCTTGATTCTATGAAAGTATGGTACCTCTCTCTCTCTCTCTCTCTCTCTCTCTCTCTCTCTCTCTCTCTCTCTCTATATATATATATATATATATATATATATATATATATATATATATATATATATGTATGTATGTATGTATGTATATATATTAGGTATATGATAAATTTTAAATCAATTAGCCTGGGGTTCTAAATGATGAACTTTTAAGTCACAGAAATGACATTGATTTCACCATACCTTGAAAAAACTTCCCGCACCTAAGACAGTTTCATATTTAACCATACAACACATAGCGGTCTAAAGGCTATTAATTATAATATGTCAGCTTTATATACAATATACATGAGAAATACATGAGAATGAGTACCTACACTGTCCTACAGCATTTGTAGTGATGTTAATAATCTTTCAGATTTGTGTATTAGTATTAATAAATTTACAGTTTAGATATTTGTTTGTTCTGCAAGAAGAACGAATGTCCTCCATCAACTTTACAGCTCTCTCGGCTACTATGTTCCTTCTTCCAGTGGGTAGAGAAGCATTTCACAGCTTTGGAACATTTAAGTTGGGATATTGCTGACAGCAGGTCTTCATAAGCCGCCTCTGCATAGTGTTGTTTTGAAAACCAGGACCGCCACCATGTAGTTGCAACAAAATTGCAAGTTATCCTCAGCTGTTCTCACCAGTTTGGAAGAATGAAAAATGCAATAAGCGCAAAAATGCCTCTTGAGTTCCACCTGGCATTGTGCAGTGATGGCAGCTTGTGCCATTTGATACGAGGCCATTTTGCCTCATTTTTGTAAAACTTGTATGCTTCACAAAGCTGAAAAAGAAATTTAAAGTCATGTCTCCAGCCAAGGTTCTCATACTCTGCTACCACTGCTGTGCCCTTGTAGGCATTTCTTAGATCATCATAATGCTCCATAATCTAATCAATAAATTTGTAGTTAATGTTAGGCGACTGTGACTGTATAGGAAAAAAGAAATGCAACACATGTCGTAGAACAAGATCAAGAATGTGGTGTTGGCAGCTGATGTATTGAGGTTCATCGAATCCCTTATCTTGAAATGTTTTTTGAAGCTTGGCTACAACTCCATTCTTGCCACCAGTATTTACAGCTGTTGTGTCAGAGATGATCATCAAAATACTGTTCCATGCATTGTAATCATCAAGTAGGTCCTGTAGTGCTTTATATATGTTTGCAGAGGATCCACTGTCACAAACCAAAATGCCAAGTTTTAATGTTCTTTTGTCATTTTTCAAGCACGCAACTTGGTACTCAGTCTTGTCAATTTTCTTACCATCAAAATGCAAAGAAAATTTCTCTTCAGAGATCAGTTCCATGAGGCGGTTCTTAACTTGTTCTGCATCTCTGATTGTTTGACGCCAGACTGTGATGGTGTTGGGACACAAACTCCATCCTCAGCCAGACTTTGAAGCACCCGTGACATTTTTCTGGTTGACAAAGAGTGACTAGACACTAGTTTGGAACCAGACTTAGTTGACTGGCGTGTTGCACGCTTTCTGGGAGATTCTCCTGGAACTGCCTCCGAGTCACCACTGCTGCTTCCTTCCTCAGAATCCTCACTATCGCAGGAAAGTGGTACGAAGATTGGTTTGTCGAGGGTTCTGATGTGCTTTTGGCCCTTTTTGATGGATGGATTGTTGACATAGGAACCACTTTCATAGTTGTATATCCCACCCTGCCATCTGATTCAATTTGTACTTTGTACAGTTGTTTGTCCTCACTACAAAGCCAATTTCCATCTGGTTTTGTTATATCGAACAGATGAACAAGAATTTCTTCAAATACTGCATTTGGTCTCTTTCTGTGTTTCTCAAATGATGTGATAAGTTTGTCAACATTAGCAGACACTTGTTGTTTGGAAAGAACAGGAAAATTAAACTTCTGCCAAAGATTCATCAATTCCTTGGATATTTTTGTTAGTCGATCACGTCGTCCTTTCAATTCTTCAAAGAGTCCCAAGAATCTTCCAACGATATCTCTGTTGGAAGGCATTTTACACAATTTGTCGCTCATATCCTGTTTTACCTGTGGTATATTAGGATGGCGCTTCGTGGTTGATTCCACATTTCACCAGCTGCTTCCACTGCTGATTTTGACTTTTTACTTTTAAAGGACATATTTTCAAAGCACTAAACAGCAGATCTTGCAAATTAATACTGCAAATAAACAAATTTTTTTTGAATGATATGAACAACTATGCAATATACAATATTATATATTTACAGTTTTAAAAATCAAAGTCAAGCATAAGGAAGTAAGAACTGGGAACAAAATCAAGTGAAAAATCGAAAAAGGTTAAAAGTGGTGAGGTGCTAGGTGCCGGAGGTTTTTTTTGTGATCCACTGAAATAAACCTCAAAACAGTGATCTATTGGTAAAAGTTCATCAAATGCAACATCAGGAAAATTAAAATTTTGAAAAAAGTTTCTTTGTCATATACCTAATATATATATATATATATATGTGTATATATATGTGTGTGTGTGTGTATATATATATATATATATATATATATATATATATATATATATATATATATTGAAAATACAACGAAGGATGACAACTTTGTTGGTACTTAAAGTTTTATGCCTTTCAGCAATCATTAGCCATGAAATAGTATTTCAATGCTGATGATTGCTGAAAGGCATGAAACTTTAAGTACCATAAATGGTTGTAATTTCTTTGTTTTGCATACATAGCCATAGATTTAGATTTTGTTTTAGATATACTTTTTTAAATTTTCATTTATAGCTTAGTGTGGTGCTTTTTGAATATTGTGTAGTTCCTGCAGTTAAATATCTCATGACATTTGTAACTGGTAAGTTTGTTTTTCTTCTCATGAGTTCCCCAATGTTGTTCCCAATCTTTTTTTGCAATTTTATATTTTTCTTTTTTAACACAAATTTTTAATGGCAATTTTAATACTTTTGGATTTAGATGAAATATAGGTTAAGTTTCCAAATTTAACTAAACAATGGTATCTTTTTTTTTCATTTTCATAGCTTTGTTAATGAAAAATCAAGGTCAGCAAAGTACAATTTGGTCATGGCTCGAACCATCTATGACCTACACATTTAAGTACTTGTGGGTGGTTCCTTTATTCTGGTTATGTAAAATACTTAACTGTTTTTGGTTCTTGGTGAGCAACCATGAAGTATTTTTATAGCAAACATTCCAAGTTTTCTCTTTTTCTATCCACACATGATATTAAAATAGAAAACTATTGGTTGCTTTATTAAATATATAAAATGGTTGCTGTGTGAAATTGTTTTTGTTCTTGATTTTTACAATGTTTTAAAATTGAGTTCATTTTGATGTATTTTACTAAATCTTTTTTGTTATGCACAGGAAATAGCTGATGTTGCTTACAGAAAGAAATTGGGAAGACCAGTAACTTCTCTTGTTTCAACCAAAGAAAGGTTTAATCTTTTATCCTTATTATTTTATCTATTTTTTTTTTTCTTTCTTTTTTAACTCATAAAATCTGCAAAAACAAAAGTGCATCTCTCTGATTTTGGTAACATTTTATTGCACTAATGTTAAATAAATTTTCATTTAGTTTTTTTAAAGTATTGAGCAAAATGTTAGCTGATTTTTTGTTCAGCATACAAGTTGAAGTTCTCTTTCTAATGCAGGTAAATTATGCTTTTGATGGTTATTGATCAAAGTGCTTAAAGTTGCTAAAATACTTTAAACAGCTTTAAGTTAGTAAAGTTGTAATCAGTTTTTTCTATATTTATTTCCTTATTCACACAATTAACCTTTTTGTTTGTCTTAATACATTTGTTGATTATTGTATTGCAATGTATAAATGGTCAAAATTATCCTTATTGTTGTCTGAGGAAGCAAAAAAGCATGTATTTCTCATTCTGAGCACTATTTACACCAGAACCTGAAAAGTGTATTTAATAACAGTAAACATCAGCAGTATTTGTGCAACGCTACATAAATTATTAAAAAATATAATTAACAAATAGTTAAAGTATAAATTATACTGTCAGTGTTGACCAACTGGGAGTACTTTTCACTACTGATAAAATATTTTATCTGCAATTTTGATAACAAAAATATTTAGTTGCCAAATGTTTTTCTAAAACAGCACATTTGATTGGTTTCTATAAAATATTGCTTTTTTTTTTTTTAACAAGTTTAGTGCAAGTAGGAAATAAAGTTAAGTAAGTTGAAAATAAATAGTAAAATAGTTGCAGCATGGAAATTAATTGAAAGAAAATGTGAAAGACATTGCATTATGAAGTCCATTTTTAAAAATGCAAATGGAAATTTGGCTCAATAAAGATCTTAGAATTGCAACCAATACTAATGTAATTGAATATAATTGCTTTCACCACACTATTCAATATGTTGTTTAGAATACAATTTAAGACACAGGAATGAAAAAGTTTTTTATAAAGTATTTAAGTCTTGGTGTAAAAATCCATTGAAGCTTTTTAGCAGCCAATAATATAGATAACATTTTTGAAGCTAAAAAATTCAAATTCAACAAGCTTGTTCTTTAAGTGCTCACAAAAGTTTACTTGTTTTTTTTTTTTTTGCATCAAATATATTTTGAGCTTAAAAGACAGTACTCTCAACTTAACATTCTGCAAAAATAAACTTGGTAACTAAGTACATTGATCAGTCTCTAGCAAATGAAGTTGTCTTTGTCATAAGCAAGTAATGAGATGTTCCTTTCCAATAGATAATAGATTAATAGATTAAGTTGCCAATAATAATTAGTACACTCCAGCTGCTTCAGCAAACTCTAGAAGAGTTTTTTTCTACAGCTTGTAATATTGTCACTTTTAGAAGAACCTCTGTGTTGATAATATTGAACAGCTGATGTCCACTGAAAATATTTGTTTATGACCATGTTCTTAAGTATGCATCCCGCCATCGGAAATTGCGTAAATGCGTATATTTCCGATGTGAGAAATAGTTTATAAAGGTGACTCCGATGTGATTTAATCCTTTTATTTTCCGATATTTTCCGATGGTTTGTGGTGGCTTGCAAAATTTTGCTGTAATTTTGCGAAAACTTCGTAATTATAGATAAATACATCGTAAATACCACAATATTACGAGTTTACACTTTAAATACGATTTATTGTGAAATTACGCGAAAATATCGTATGATAATGCGTAAATCTCGAAATATATCGGAGAGTGCGTGAAATTCTCCCCATCGGCCTCGGACTACATCGCACCTCCGATGTGATACCATTCCTCACCATCGCATTACATCGGAGTCACCTTTATAAACTATTTCTCACATCGGAATTTACGCATTTACGCAATTTCTGATGGCGGGATGCTCTACCGAATATAACAGGGGGAAAAACCCAAAAAAAACTAAAATGTAGCTTGATCGTTTTTCCAGTGTGGTCTTCATATATATATTAAATGTTTACTTTTTTGATTTTATTTAATAAATATTTTAACTTTGGACTTCGCTTTAACTGCAATATATTGCAATATGAACAGTTTTGAGTTTTTCTAGGACAAACCATTATTTTGATATCACAGTTTTCCTATTTTAGAACATGTATTTGTGTATTTTTCAATAACTTTGACCATCTCTTTTATTTTGTAAGAATAAAATTTTACAAATATTGTTCTGCTTAACAATATTATTTTTAAAATTTAGGCACAATTAGTTGGGTTGATCCCCATTGTTGGCCCTACGCTATCTTTCATTCATATGGCTCTTTTATATTCTCTTTATGCATTTGAATATACCTGGACAAATCTAGGTGCAGCTTTGCTTTTTTTTTTGAAGGTTTTTTAATGTAGTTGCTAATAACAAAATAGTGAACTGGGGAGAGAGGGTTAAAGTTTTTAAAAGCTTTTCTTTCTCTTTTCTTTGATAGAAGTTTTCTTTTCAGGATGGAATGTAGTAAAACGTTTAGCATATATTGAAAACAATTGGCCGTACTTTGTTGGTTTTGGGACATTGTTAACTGCACTGACAAATATTTCTTCATCAACAGTCATTAGGTAAACCTTTTTTGTGTTTTGAGTTTTTAAGTTTAAAAATTGAAACAAATCTCATCTAAAAGATTTAATCTCCGCCTCCTTTATTTATTATTTTTCCCTTTTGTCTGCTTTTTATTCTATGATGTAATAGGTTTTTCCACTTATTTGCTTTTTATCTATTTTTCTCCCTTTATTTATTCTTTTTTCTCCCTTTATTTTCTCCCCTTACCTTTTCTTTTTTCTCATTTTTTTTTTTTTTTTTTATAGTGCTTGTATTTTTGGCATTGTCTTCCCTGTGTTTATACTTAGTGGGTTAGAAGCACAACCCGTGCTTGATGGGTAATACTTTTGTGCGGTGATTTTATTGATGCGTTTTTAACTTTATTCACAAACTTACCGATTAAATGTTTTATAATTTATCAGGAGATTTCCTCTGAGGCTGTTCTCGTTCGTTATTTGGTTAACTAACAGGACATTTCTTTTGAAATCAAGAATCATTCCTTGAAGCAAATATGGCGCGGGGTGGCATATTAAGAAATTTATTATAGATGGAATTAGAAATTTTCATTCAATTTTTTTTAATGAATTTGAATTTGTATTATATATTGAATTTTGAACTAAGTTTCAAAAATAAAAGCGAAAAATATTTTTGGATTTCTTCAGTTTCAAAAGGTTTTTTTTTTCTCGAATTTAGAAAGTCACAGGTTTCTTTTAATAATTCAAGAAATCTATCCCTTATTCTTTGTCTACGAAAAAAATCACTCTGCAAAAGCATTTGTGTGTGAATGACCAATCGGGCCTTGTTATTGTTTTAACACTTTATTTTAACGTCTCCTTTTATCTGAGTTCTATATTTGGATTGCTCAGTGGCAAATCACATGATTAAAAATCATGAATATGACTTACTACAAATGTCTGATAGCGGTTTTGTTGCTAAAACCCTTAATTAGATTTTTTCAATTTATGAAAATTTTAATGTGAAAGAATTTAACAAGAGCTTCTTGAAGTTCAGTTTTTTTTTTTGTTTTTTTTTTTTTGATAAAATTTCTTACGACGCAGGTTTATTTTAATATATTTTTCATGGTACAGTTCGATTAAATGCAGTCGATATATATCATTGAAAAGGTTGTATAATAAAAAACAAAAAATCTGGAAAAAATTAGTACTTCAATTTTTATGGATTGAGAATAAAAAATTATTTAAAAAAAAAAGTTTTCAATTTGCACTTTTCAATACTTTACCTTTTTTAGTCGATAGTGTCTTCTGACATCATAGTGTCTTCTGACATCATAGTGTTTCCCAACGCCATCCCTGAGAAGAGTTAAAAGAATTTTTATTTAATCTACAAGTATATTGTTGTGATTCTCTTAAAAATATTTATCTTACGGCTCTATTTTACTCAGTTAAGGCTGAGTATCCGCATAAAGGCAGCAAAAGTATTTTTAGCAACCTATTTTAATGGAATGTTCCCACCGTGGATTGACATTGACATTCAAAAATTCTAAGTTCGCGTTGCTGTTTATGCAGCAACGTTCTGGTTTAAATGTGGAACTCAATAATTTACATTCTTTTACGCCAAGTGTAGAAAAACAAACAGTTGCTCAAATTAAAACAAAACATTCTAACATCTAGAAAAATAAAACATTCTAATGTATCAAAAAAAAAAACACGCAACAAAAGATCTAGGGTTTTATACTGGGTGCCAAACTTTACGAGGATTCCAGGATTTGCTTGACTTACTTAAACCCGATGTAAACAACCTTAAATACAAATGTTCAAACACGAAAGGTCCGGCATAAACTTAGAAAGAAAGAAGTAGGGCGTCATCTCTCAACGATGAAATTTTTTGATATTCTCAGATCTGGTTTTCTTATTAAAGATTTAGTTATCAGAGTGCAAATGAAGCAAAGTTGTTGCTTTATTTTCACCAAGTTATTTTTAAATAAAAACACCGATGTCTAATATTAGTTATTTAAATATAAATAAATAGCAAATAACTAAATTGTTTTTAATGATGCACTTTGTTTTAACAATTCAAATTTATTTAAAGATGTCCACTGAAACGAAGCGCATTCAAACCATGGCTTTAAAAATGGCTGGGTTAAGTATTAGGACGTTATGACACAGATGAATGCCTGAATAAATACAGTTTTTAATGAATAGAAAAGGTAGGTACAATCAACGTTACGTAATTGAATTTTAGGAACAAAGTGTTTAGAAGACAAACTTAAGAAGAAACATGAGGAAGATGGAAAAAGAGCTAGACATTTTTTATACAGAAAAAGAAGGCCATTTTGAATTGTAAAATGCCTTTTATGATTATATCAATATATGTGCTTACCGGTAGTAAAAACCTATGATAAATTTTTGCATCTTTAGGTATCTGCGTATTATGTTTTTAATGTCTTTTAATTTTCCTATTGTTATTTATTCCTATTGCTTTTCCATTTTTTCATAACAATTTCAATTCGATTTCTTGAAGTACCGGTTTTTATATTTTGTCACTTTTTTCAATGTTGTGACTTCTTGTGCTTTAATTTCTTAATTTTCACCCTTCAATTATGGTGTGGTGGGTTTATATCTATTTTGTTTTATTTTATAAAATTTTAGCCAAGACGCTATTTCAATATTTAGGTCCGTTTTTCTATTTGTGATCAAGATGGCGAATTTTTCTATGGAAATTATTTTTTCCATTTTAAAAAAAGTAAATTTATTTTTGTTCTAAATTTCTCCATTACAAGAACATATTCCTCATCAGTATAAACTCGGTTTCTGTTTATGCTGAGCTTAGGTCCCCGAATTCGGAGTCGTTAGGAAGTACGTCCTGATAACAAAAACCCAAGAGTTATTACCATTACGTCAGGTTAGAATTATTTTGTTCCATCTCCCATTTTCAACGTTGAAAGAAAGTTTTTGATTTTTCTCTATAAGTAAAAATTATTTAAAATTTTACTTTTTAGAAATAATAACTTATTCTTTAAATAATTTATATTTAAAGAATTTATTTAGAAAAAATTTTTTTTTAATAAAATGTATTTTAAAAGTAATCATTACTTAGTAAAATTAACAATTCATTTTCTCCCAACGTTTAAAATTGGAGATAGAACAAAATAATTCTAACCTGACGATTAGGGATGGATGGTTAAAGGGGATATGCAGCAGAATAAGTACAAAGTTAATACAGTAATTTATCGGAGCTTTGAAATGTTCTTCAATATATTTTTTTAAAGCCAGATATAACTTTCTGTTTGCACCTTCTTGCTACATTCTCCGTCCATGCATTCCTTGATTGGAGCTGCTAACCTGAATGCCAAGGTTGTAAAAATTATGTTGCTACTTGTAATATAGTAGAGGATGCATTTTTGTTTTAAATTGAAAGTAAGTTTTTCAAGTTTCTCATTTGTTTAAGCTTCTGCCAGATCATTTTATCAAAGTAATTTGGAAATTTGAAAAAATTTCTTTAAGGAGCAACAGCGATTGCGATGTTTCTTAGAGAAAACAAAATTTACTTTTATAAAGGCTACACCTAATACAGTACAATCTCTCTAATTCGAACTTCATGGGGAAAAATAAAAGTTCGAATTAGAGAAATTTTCGAATTATAGAAAGTTGATTTTTTTTCAAATATTCTGGTCAAATTACAAATAGAAATGAAAAAAAACAAACAAATAGTGATTCTTAGGCCTAAATGCAATAGAGATTATGTGTTTTAAACTTTTTTATTAAAAAAAAAAAAAAAAAGTCAGTTATTGTTGATCGCCTCTTTTGAATATAGGCTCATTTGTTTGAAACATTTAAGTACAGCTTTGTTGACATGATAATACGTATCAACCTTCACCCGTTTAGCCAAATTTCCTTGAAGAAAAGCGTCAAATATTTTATCTTTATTCTTTTTACAGGTTAAGAGATTGCTTGGTGGAATATCAAAGATTTTCGAAACCTCTACTTGTTTTTAATTTCTCCAATTCCAGTAGAACATCGTGTTTCCGCTTTAAATTGGTTTCTTTATGCGATCTCTTTGACGCCATGATGTTTTTTAAACAAAAGATAATAGTTCACGTTAATCGTTTTTCAAAAATTCAAAACATTTGAAATTTGAAAAAAAAAACTCAATGGTTAACGAGCTTTTTACACTTCAGAAAATAAAAAATCGATTTACAGAGAGATACTCACTAAAGGGTCCGAAAAATCCAATCGAATTAGGGAGGTTTTCGAATTATAGAGATTCGAATTATAGAAAGTTAAACAAAAGAGTTTCTTAAGCGCATTTCACGGTGACTTTACTTTTAGTCGAATTACGGAGGTTTTCGAATTAAGGAGATTCGAATTAGAGAGATTATACTGTACAAGCGTCCTTTTATGGAAGGTTTAACCTGAGATAAAAAGTATATATAAAATGTAGCCTCGTATGTAGACAAGTTATTAAGTTTAGATTCTCTTGAATATTTTTTATGTAGGTCATACATATTTACTTCCCTGATCGTAATTACGATGCCATTTATCTTTGTCAAAAAAAAACTCTTACTCTGTTTTGTGTTGCTTGCAGAGTTTTCAAAAAAGTCATTTTACAGACTTTCTTATCTATTTCGTACCTTGTTTCGTTCCGTATTTTGTTTCGAAATCTCTTTCTTGGTGTAAGTTTGGCTTTTGTTGTTTTAGTTTACACGAGCATTAAAAAAAACGCATCTGAAAGCAAATCACCCAAAATGCTCCAAAACTGCATCAAAGTTTTTTTCGAGACTTTTTGCTTGCTTTTTGACAATATTTTTTTATAGTTTTATTTTAATTCGATTTGTTTTCCTCAAGCATAAGGTTTATTTTGATTGAACAGCTATTCTTTGCAGCTCACGGTTAATGATTAGAAAGTTTTTTCTTCCATCCTCGTTTAGGATGATGCTCTGCTGGCTCACAGTTATGATCATTTTCACTGCTGTGACCATTTTGGAGTAGCAATTATAAGAAAAGAGTTGCTACATTATTTTCCAAGTGTAGATGCCTTGCGGGGGTAGCTTTTCACTTCCCTTGAAATGGCTCATTTTCTTCATTATTTTTTCTTCTTCTCTGTTCAACAGGATTCCATTCTTCTTCTCTGTTCGATAGGATTCCACTCTGAAATTAACAAAACTTCTTTCAAAAACCATCAAGATTTCTTGAAAAATAATGAGCTTTGAGCACTTCTGTTAGAAGTGACAAAAATAGGTTCATCGTTACTAAAGTAACAATGTATGTAAAAACTAACAAGCACAGCATGTTTGTTCGTTTGAAACGAATGATAGCATTTTTTAAAAAACCCATGTACAACCAATAAACATTTTATGCTGTATAGCTTTCCGGTCCTCATCCTTTTTTTTGCAGAACGTTTTTTCGCTTTTTTAATTTGGTTTTTGCGTTTTGCTGAGAAGTTTATAAAACTTTTTTTCCTACTTAAGAAAAGTTATCTATTTACAAAAAATACAGTAATTAACGATAGTCTTTTCAAAATAGAAGGTTGAAAAAAAAAAAAAAAAAAAAAAACCCAATATAAGCATATGGAAAATCCCCGCCTGCTCCACCTTCCCCTCCTCCCCTCCCCCCCCTCCCCTTATCCTTTCGCGAGTCTGATGTAACCGGAATAGACATAAAGCATTGTTATTTTTTGTAAAATTTCAGTTTGCCCATCTCATTAAAAAAAAATGTGGGTTGACCGCATTGTAGAATTACAGTCTGTATGAAAAAACGCGTTAAGATACTTTTATTGTTCAAAAGCTCGCGTAAATATGCATAGACAACAAGTTCATACTGGCAAAAATTCTTTTACTGTTGTTAAGTTTATTTTTCCTGGTACAGATTTCTATAAGCTAAGCTTTTTTAACAAAACTGCTAAAAAAAATCGCATTCAAAGATAACCTACATAAAAAAGTAGCATATTCACGATAAATGAATGAGTGAATGATTAGTGAGTTTGATAAGATTCCATGTAAACAAGTAAGGTAACAACTAAGTAAACAATTGAAACTAAGGAATTTCTCAGCCTCAAAATTTCCATATTTGATTATTAACAAATGTAATTACTAAAATAAGAGTTTCAACAAGTCAAGTCCTGTAAATGATGTTCTAATGTAGTAAACTAGGCTAAAGCTTGTTGTGCCCATTGGTGATCAGTAGTCATTCTTTACACATTTACAATAAATACATAATACACATTTACAATAAATACATAATAAAAAGAAGCTTAATCAGTGTAGATTGTTTACTAATATAGGTGGTATTATTAAAAATTTTATAAATGGTAGATAACAAGATAAGGTTATTTTAAAGTAAAAAATTTGTTTAGAAGACTGCCACATCTATGTTACTTTTTTTTTCTTTTATCGAGGCATTCACTATTGAGAGTAATTATCTATAATTGTGAATGTTAAGCTTAAATGCTCTGTCAAAAATGTAAAATCTACACAAAAAGGCATAAGTAGGTATTTCAAAGAAAAATCAAATTATTTTTTTACTGAGTTAAGAAATAATTCTATTAAAGCTAAATTGGTAAATACGTTTGCTTAAATAAATAGATTGTAAAGAATATAAAATAACTAGTATGTCTGATCAGAATGTAAGGATAAGTAAAAAAATAAGGTTGTATGAGTATCATGTATGAACACTCAAAACTTGTTAACAAATCATAATTTTACCACAAAGATATTCTGTCATTATTTGTTTCTATTGCTAATTTTTTTTTTTTTTAAGATGAATTTTTTTTGTGTGTTTTTGTGTTGTTTCGTTAAATAATTTTGAATAGAATTTTTTTAAGTGCCTTTAACCTTTTTTGCTGAAAAAAATCCACATGATTATTTTTTTTTTTTTAAAGAAATGAATAGCAACCATTACAAACCATTGCGTGTTACACAGCTGGATGCAGACTCTTTAACTAATCAAGCTTTCCATATTTTCAAAAAGGAAATTAAAGGTTCCCTTTTAAATGAACCATTCACCAAGTTTCTCCATTTAGAACAGGAAATAGATGTTTTCTTACTGTTTATTCTCTGGAAGTATTCAGTCAAAAAATCTGATTCCACTATTGGACAATTGTATTTCAAAATGAAATACATTTCACCTGGTGGTTTATCAGATCGGCAGAAGCTATGGTATTTTCTTCTCAATGCAGCAAGATACTGGGTTTCTAGCAGACAGTTTGAAATTCTTCAAGTGCTTGAAAAATTACTTGCTTTATCTGAAAGGAATCAAGTTCTAATAAGAATTATCTTTTCAAACATTGGAAAAATAGTAGAGCTGGTTGAGTTTATCAACTATGTTTTATTTATTAAAAATGGAGAGTATCTAAATGTAATAGATCGATTTTTTAACTGGAAGGTAATAATGCCAGATAAACCATCTCCACGATATATTGATTATGCCTATATGCGCAAAGAGTTGATATGGTCCAAAATCACAGAAACAGTTTTTTGCTTGTTGCCATTTATCAACTTTCCAAAACTTTATAATCTGTTGTGTTTGATTAGCAGACATTTTGGTTTTACACGTTCTTTGAAAGAAGGTTTTTTAAAAATTAACTGTAATGTTTGTGGAGAAAAAGCAACTAATCCTCAAGTGAGCAACTGCGGTCATCTGTTTTGTTGGTACTGTGTCAAAGGAAATATTTTGGCTGATGGTTCTTACAGATGTCCAGCTTGTGGTGAAAGTATTTTGTCTATTAATCCACTTGAGTGTGAGGCAAAAAAATAACTACTTTTCAAGAACCTGTTGATTCTAATTATTCTTGGTTGTAACCCCTCCATCATTTGTTATTCTTGGTTGTAACCATTCCATCTGCTCCATCATACATTATAGGTTATAAGATTAGGTTTGTTAGCATAAATTGTATAAAGTGTTGCATAAAGTTTGTATATTTTTGTTTATAAACTTTTGTAGTTAAAATATTTATTTATAGAATTTTATAGTCATGGCATGATAATATATTACAATTTGAATTTATAACTCCTGTCATTTTTCAAAAATAACTTTTTCTAACATTTCTAAAAAGTGTTTCTATGGTAACATATTCTAGTGTGTAATCAACACTTTCAAGAAATCACGTTTTCTTTTTCTTTTTTCTTTTAGATTAACTCACTTTAGCTAAATATAAGTTTGACATTTTTAAATGATGTTCACACTTGCTATCTTGAGTTGAGCACAAATAGGTCAAATTGATTTTTGTTGTAGCATTTTTTTGAGGGTTCGCAATAAATCTTTGTTTAACAATTTTAATGTTGTTTTTTTTTTTGGTTGTTAGAGTTTGAATATTTTTTCGTTTTGACTTATTACTTTAATTAGTTTCACATTTAAAACTAAATCTGTGATTTTGCATGTTTTTGAATTATAATAGTTATAATAATTATAATAATTAAATTAATTAGATTTATAAGAAATGATATTGAAAGCATTGCAGAATAAGAATATTATAATTATATAACAATATAATTATAATAATAATTTTTTAAGAATTATAATTATATGATTTCTGTTATATAAGATTTTCTTACTTTTAATTGGAATTATGATGGCAGATGACAGAAATTGTTTTTTGTTAAACTGCTGGCTAATTGCAACAATTTTGCTTCAAAAATACTTTTTCAGAACAAAAAATAAATCAATTTGAGTAAAAAACTAATGTAAAAATTTTTTTTTTTAGTTTAAATTAAATAATAAAATGAAATAGTAAAATAATATATTTTTAGAAAATTTTTTAGAAAATTTTTTTAGAATTTGTCAAAAATTTAATTCAACTGTTTATATCAATATAAAATGAATTAATAATCATTAGTTGAATTTGTTAGGTCTGTTTCTTAAGCAGAACATTTGCATTTTTTTATTAAGTTTTGATTTAAATATTTTAATGAATAACTAGTAGGTCATATCATCACATTGTTTTCAAATAAATTAATTTTTTAACATGGAAACAATTCTTCTTAACACATCTTCAGTTGAAAGATATCAAATAATTAAATGATTATCTAATGATTATTTTTTGCAAAATGTTTCATCAATTTACTTAAGACTAAAAACCAAATTTTTTTTCTTCTAGAATGAATTTTCTAGCTTCAGTATGGTTTCTCTCAACTATAAGCTCATCCTGCATTTTTGACATCAAAATTATAGATATGAATACTGTTGTTATGACAACAAATATCTTTTGTAATGCATCGTTGTGTGATCATTATTATTTAAAAGTTTCTTTTCAGTGCGAAATTGAGGTAAATTTGAGGTATTTTAAGAAAGTGTTTTATGAAACAAAAGATAGTGGTGAAGGGTGATTGAAATCTCATCATGATGAGACTGCTAAGAAATTTTTTAACTAAAGTTTTTAGATGGCATATTTCTATTTTAAAAAGGTTGTTGCATTTTCAAACTACCAAGTAATAAGTGGCTTCAGACCATATGTTGTAATTGTTGAAGACCAAACTGACAGCAAGCTTGAGCACCATTTGGATGCTGTGTTAACTGAAGGACCTGGATGTAACTTCTCAAGTGAATCAACTCAAAATCAGTAATGCATTATGAAATGTTGCAGTTTTTATTTCAAAGAAATGAGTTTAAAAACCATATTTAGTTTATAAGAACATCTACATATAATTGATTAGTATAACGAATTCTTATCATAGAATATATTTTAAACTGCAGCACATGCATATTAACACACAATTTTGTTACATTTTACAATATTTTTGTATACTGAGCTTTATGTATTAAATGTTCTTTTTTAAAATGCTTAAAAATTTTGAAATGCTTACTGCATTTTAATATATTGTGACCTTTTTTTTAAAAGTTTTTGGGATAGTTCTGATGTTTTGGAAAGCAAATGTGTTGAGCTGCAGAGTGACAGTGAAGCGGTTTGTGGTGTATTTTGGTTAGTACAGATTCCTCTTTCAATAAAAACGTCATCTATTTTTGTAAAAGTTTTTTCAAATGGCTTTGGGAATCATGTTCCCACAAAAAGGTAACTGACTTCCTAAAATTATTTTTATCTTTATAAAAAATGGAATTTTTATTTCTGCAAACATAAAAATAAATAATTATTACAATATAAGTTCAGAAAATGTCAACTGAACTTAAAAAATGTCAAAAGTAAACCAAGTTCATTTATGTTTTGAAAGAAAAAAATTTCTGTATTTTATTTTTATTACAATTATTTTTCTTCAGTTTGCTTGTTTATGTAAATAAATATTTGGATTTATTTAATTCTGCTGTCGATTTCTACCCAACATCATTAATTGGAAAATCGTCTGAAACTTTTTTATTCATTCACCATGAAAATATAATAGAGACAAAAACAGAATTTAATGATATCACTGTTCATGAAGTAAGATTTTCTTTTAATCTCTTACTACTTTCTTTTGCCTACTTGAATTAAATATACAAATAAGACATAAGATAAAACAAAGTGAAAAAAATTTCTGTACAATAAAACTCTTATGCAAATCATTTTCCATTTTTTAATATAAACTTTTTTTTTCATTTTGAGAAAACAATTTTTTTTAGTCACATGATTAGGATATCTGACTAAAAATCTAAATTGCTCTTTTGTTTTACGTACTTCTTAATTCTTCTCAAACCTTTGGTGTCTTTCTTCTATTTATATTTAGTTTGATTTTTCTCGCTTTGAAGTTCTTTCGTGTGCTTCTTACACAGTGCTTTATGATTTACTGATTTTTGAGGGAAGTTTGTATATTGCTTCAAAGGTATTTGTTATAATTATTTTGTTTACATCACTTTATGCTGTTATTTGATTAAAGATTTAACATTCTTTCTTTAAAATGATTCCTGTAATATGTGTTTTACTACAATTGGTTTTAAAAAATATTATCAGAAATAATTTTTACAATTTTTTTTTTTTCAGTTTGGTGTTCTTAAAAGCAATAAATGTAAGAAGTATTTATTTTTATGTTTCTATGGTTATTATGCTGTTAAAATATCTTCTTGTTAAAAGTTTGAACAAAAAGATAAGTTGATTAAATTATCTAAGTTGGCCTCAAAAAATTTTACAATTTTACAATTTATTTCTTCTTTATATCTATTACTTCTATATAAAATCAAATAAATCCTAACCTCCATTGCTTCATCCAAACACTAAAAAACTGATGCTATATTTCATAAAAACAACCATAAATGTTAATGATGAATTTCAGCATTTTTCATTTTTTAAATAGATGTTACACCTTGATGTATTTTTGCCTATTGTCTGTCTAGATTTCAAATTTGCGTCAGACATTCAAAAAACTCTCACTATGATTTCTCGCTATTTGTAAAAACGTTTTTACTTACATGTTAATTGCTTCTGAATTTTTTAGTTTCTTGTTTAGTTTCAGGTTTGGAGTTAGTATTAAATAAATGTGTTCAAAAGTTTTTAAAAGTCAACAAAGATACAGTTTTCCTGCTGCTCGATGACAACACATTGACTTACTGGTCTCCGCAACATAAGAAAAGTATTAGTTTAGAAAGTTTTGCCACATTCTTTGCTCTTCATTCGTTCGTAGCTTCTTCGTTCGTAGCTCTTAGACTATTTATCTTAGTTATGTTATAAAAGTTATGTTAATAGAAGTTATGTTTAGACCTTTAGTAGTTATTAATCAATTTTTTTTTATTATTATGCTTTTGTTTTTCTAGTTCAATAGATTAAATCTTTAAAAAAGTATATAAAAAAAATATTTTGTAGTGTCAGGTAAAAATGATTTTTACCTGACACTATAAAATATTTTTTTTAGGCTTTTAGGTTTAAATAAAAATAGTTAATCTTATAATGGTTGGAGTGCTGGAATGGTTGGTTGATTGAAATTATTGTTGTTGGTTGATTGGTTGTAATAATCAAACAATAATAAAAAAACAATTGCTGTTGTGATAAATATAACACTACATCTCAGGTTCAAAATGCATACTGAGTTATTAAGCTTAAAAGTTTAAAAACTTTGTAAAGAGAAATTAATTTTTTTAAAATCTGTTACAATTTATTCAAACATTCAAATATTAGACGCATGATTTTTTTAAATTTTTCATTATGTATAAATCATATTATTTCTTTATGTATAAATCATATCTACTAAAGCAAGACTTAGGTCCTAGGTTGTTTTTATCACTGTTATTTTGTTTACAAGTGTAAATGAAGTTAAAAGATGTTAACAAATTTTTTTTTTTACAGAAATATGGTTCAAAGAAGTGGTTAATACTGCAAATTTATTATTGAATGAATGGCTAAAACTAGAGAAAAAAGAGTGTTCAACAGGTGTTAGTTTTTTTTATTTTTTTTTATTTGAAAAAATAAAACTTCATTCAGTTTATAATTGTATTCTCATTCCACTTTGAATGATATTTTTATTGTGTAGTATTGCATAATATTATTATTATAACATTTATATATTGTATTCATACTGAAAATCAAAATCAAGTGAGCTTTTACCCTTTTGTTCTGCATGAGGTTTTCATTTGGATTGAGCTCACCTTAGGAGACCTGTGTTATCATTTGACAGATGTAATGCTTCAGTCAAACATAATGTATAAATATATATATAATATATATGTGTGTGTGTGTGTGTGTGTGTGTGTGTGTGTGTGTGTGTGTGTGTGTGTGTGTGTGTGTGTGTGTGTGTGTGTGTGTGTGTGTGTGTGTGTGTGTTAAATATTACTACCAATTCTTAAAAATGTTTAATCAAAATATTTTCCGTTAGAATAAGTCGTTTCATCTCGTTTTGCGTGTTTTTATGAAATTTTCACAGAAATGTTTAAAGCACATTACAAACTATTCTTTTCTTTGAAATATTAGTAAAATTCCTGAAGCTTCTACTGTTCTTCAATCTATCTTAATTCTTCAATCTTCTCATTCTTCAATCTCAAATCTTTAAGGAGTAAAGAAATTGAATAACTTTTCAACAAGACACTTCTAATCAAATTTTTATTCATGACATTTTTTGTAATCTTATATTAAAAACTCTAGATTTCCGCATCACTGATGTTGCTATGTTGATTGAAGACATCTTTGTTCTGGCTTTTTGCAATTCAACATATACTTATCTGATCAAAGTGTTTTGTAAGATAATTTTTATATAAATTTTTCATGTTGATTTTTTTGCTGCAAATTTTCTATAACCTGCAAAACAACTGACTGAAAAAAAAAGTGTGAATCTGAGGAATGACAAACTTTTCTTAAACTTTTCATATAAAACTTTTTTTTTCTTTCTGTGAAGTTTTACAATGAGAAAAAGATCAGGAATTTCTGGATGTTAATGAAGTTTACAAATATTTTTTGTAATTCTTTCCTAATTGGTTACTATATTGCACTATAGTACAATTCATGTAATGAAGCACATACTGATTGTAATAATTTGTGTTTTAAATAAACATCAGCTGAGTTTAAATATGCTTCTATAAAACTCAAAAAAAACAAACATCTTTCTTCAAGTAGTAGTGGAGATTTTATAAAAATTACTCAAATATAATTGGTAAATAAAGTTTTAAAATTTGGCTTAATTTTAAAATGACTTTTTATTACTTAGGGAATAATACTGGGTATTCATTCCTCTTGAACGAACAAGTTTTTCCAGGTGGACCATATCAATTATCTGTTACTAAAATTTTGTATTTGTTTATTTGGGGTGATCACATATTTTTGAGGTAAGTTTTGTTTTCTATAATTGGTTAATAAATATTTTATCTTGGTTTTATTAAAATGTTGAATGTTATACATTGTTACAAGCTATGACATTCAGAATGTTGTTACAATTGTTATAGAAATAAAAAAGTAAATAAAAATTTTTTAATTTATAAACAATTTTTTAATTTTACAGTTTTGATGGTGGAAATACTTTTTTGAAAATAAAGTATGAAGGACCAACAATCACTTCTTTCTTATCAGATCAGTTTGACCATTTTGTTGTGGTTGCAAGTGATATGATGGTATAATAATGGGTTTCTTAATTTTTTGATTAGATTTTTCAAATATATTTTATGAAAGCAAAAAAAATATTTCACACGTTTTTAAAATAAATATGAAATAAATAAATATTTGGCTGTAGATGTGGTATGGTATGCCAGAATACAATCATGTTTTGCAATTGCCGTTCAGTATTATTGTTGGCGATGTTTTTTTATTTGATTCTTCCAATACTTTAATAAAGGTAGTTTTCAAATTTTTGTTTTACTAAATTTTAGATTTAGTTTGAATAAAGATTACCAAAACCAGATATGAAGTTTTAACTGACTTGCCACTTTACTGACCAAATGTCACATTTAAAACTCCAAATGTTTTTCTGAGTATTTAATTAAAGTTTATTTTTTAGATATCTTATCAAAATGTCGGAAAAAAAAGTTGTCTTTTGCGAACTGAGCTTTCAATACAAAGTTTGTTGTATGAAGTTTCATTTATTCCAAAGTTAAATGAAGCAGAAAACCAATTTTTGAACAAGTGCTCCTATTTATCTAACTGTGAGTTGCCTAACGAGAAAAACTCCCAGATGCCAGACTTATTTCCAATTACATTAAAATGTCAGCTAGCTTCCTTGATAATTTACGCTGATCAAATAGAATATTTTTCTAGAGTTGAACGCATTTTTCATTCTGTTCATACTCCCTTTGTTAGTATGAAAGATTTCTCCAAATGTCAAACACAAGACAATTCTCTATTGAAAGAAACTTTTCTAGATTATCTAACTTCAGAGTATCCAGATTTAATCTTTCTTGGAATGGAAGACTGTTTTACATTTTCCATTAAAGTTTCATTGAATATAGAAAGTGAGTTATTAATCATTCTTTGTTTTATTTCAATAATATTTAGAATATTTAGAATAACTTTGGATTAAAAATTTGAATAATTAAATACTAATTATACTAATTGAACTAATTATGTAAAGTGTTTTCTTAAAAACTTTTGTTTGTTATGTGCCTTTATAAAATGTTTAATTCAATAGTTACTTTTTACATATCAAAAGCGCTCAAAGAAAATAAAGTTACTAAAATAAAAAATAAAAAACTAATTTGTTATCACACACATAAAAATTCCATGATGCTTGCATATCACTGATTTAAATGTAGTTTTTGATGCATTCACTAACTTTATTACACCTTTTTTTTCTGATCAGCCTTATGTCATAATAAAACTACTCTCTGTGTTCCTCATCAACAGACTAAGGTTTGGTCTAAAGAAGCAAAGTGCAAGTAATGCAACTTTTGTTCTACAACTAAAGTAGCTGTTAAAAAGTTCTTTAGCAAGTTTTTTCTTTTGTTTTAATCCAAAAATCTAGTTTTTTTTATTTTGCCCCTCTCTTCTCCTGTGTTATCTTTTACTCTAAAGTTTTTGATGCAAGTATTAGTGTCCCTTGTCCATTTTTATTTTGTTAAATGTTTAGCCATTTTCATTGCTGTTATTGCAAACTGCTTTAGTAGTCCTGATTTGACACTAAGTAATAGGACACTATTTTATTTACAGACACAAAGGCCTTTAACTTTATATACTACCTGATTGTAACTTTTCTCTTGTATAGCATTTTTGATTACTTATAGATTGGTTTATCTCTGCCTCACAAAAATTAATATAAATTATCTATTAAACAAGATTAAAAACAAAGTTACTTGCAATTGAAAGTTTTATAAAAAGACAAATAATTGTTTACCAAAATTTATTTGTAAAATGAATTCAAAAAGTATTCAAAAGAATTTTTCTTCAGCTTTTTTATTCTCTTTTTTTTTTTAAGAAGAAACAGAATAAAGAAAAAAAAGTTGAAGGAAAATTTATTATATCAAAGTTTTAATTTAATTTTTATTGTAATTAGATAGATAGAATTGTAATAATAAACCATAAATACCAAATGAAACTAAAAAAAAAAAGTTTGAGCAAGTTTTTTAACAAAGGTATCCATAAAATATTTTCACATAAATTACAAATGGTTTCACATAAATTATAATAATTGATTCACAGATTCATTTGGTTCTTGCAACAATAGCTGGTTTTTTAGTTTTCGTACATCCTTAAATATACTTGTTTAATATTTATTTAAATACTATATATTTATTTATACTTTTTAGTAAATTTCATGTTTCAGACTTGTTCTCTGATGAGTTTGATTTGACTGATGTTGAGTTGAGTCATAAATTGATAGACACAGCAGTGTTATTTGTGAATATATCCAAAAGTATTGATTGGTTTGAAAGGATTGTTTTGTTTAAGGTATATTTGTTTGAGTAATGATTTTACTGCCTGTCATTTGTCATGTACCATTTTGAAATTCTCATGACTTATTCAAAATGTTCAAAATTTTTATGAAACTTTTTTTATGTACTTGTAAGTTTTATGAAAGTTTTATGTTTTAGGTTTTTTTGTGTGACTCAGGTGTTCTGAGATTGCAAGGTTACCCAGGTTTTTCCTTGGCTCAAACTGTTGTGCACTTTCAGGTGATTAAAAATAATTATTGTCACCTTTAAATGTAAACATAAATTTGCTCTTATTTGTAAAATACATCCTGCCATAAGAAAAATATTATTACACAGAATTCAAATCAGCAATTTATTCTTTTGGTTTTGATGCATGGTTTAAAAATTTTTTGAAATCTCTTTACAGTGTAGTCTTTGTTGCCATTTTGTCTAGGTATATCCAGGGAACTTTTATTGTTTCACAGAAAATAGCATGAAGGTTTGTTTAATTCAATTATAATCAACTCATAATTACATATCAACTAATAATAACTTATAATTAATGTAAAGGCATGAAGGTTAACTTTAATTATAGTTAGTGTCAATTAATTTGTAATTAATTCTTTCACTCCCAGGCTATTTTCTGCCATATTTTCAAGTTTGAAATTGCTTTTTCTGACTCAAATCCTTTAAACTTTGAGGTGACTAAAATAATAAGCAAATCTCTCAATTTTGGCCCCTTTTTTACTACAACATTGATCTGACAACAAATAATTAAAAATTTATATTTTTTGTTGTTGTTGTATGATAAAAAAAAAAAAACACCATCTGCACCATTTAAAAATTTGCTTTTTGGCTGAAAAATCCAAAATCGAAAATATATACTAAAACAACTAAAAGTTATTAAAAAAACAGTTAAGTAATCATAAAAGCTAGTTCATAGCAAAAGATACAAGATTTGTCATAAAAAGGAAAAGAAGAATTTCTAAAAGTATGAGAATTTCATTAAATTTTTTGTTTTCAAAATCAAAATTTTGATTACACAGTTTACATTATGAAACAAAAAAACAAACTGTAAGATAAAAGATTTAGTTTATCCATGCAAAAAAAACAATACTGCAATTAATAATTAACTCAACTGTGGTAAACGTCAAAACATAGGGTGATGCCCTGGTTCAGATGGGCAAAATTTAAAAACATATTTTCAGTAGTTAACCTTTTGCCAATTGTTTTCCTAATGCATAGCATTTTATCTATTGCATTTGGCTCAGCTACTTTGAGTAATGGGAAGTGTCTACCGGTAAGACAAAATATTGTATCATCTGGTATTTGGTTGTTTGGTATTGCTGGATTGATTATTCTTAAACCTGAAATGGTGTCATGCAAGAAATCTAAGAATGTTAAAAATTTTCAAGTTTCATGTTGGAAAGTTTTATATACATTCAGTATCACCTGTGAAATCTTCTTGTACCACTTATAAGTTTTACAAAATGTGTGTAAACTATGCAGTTGTTGATCAACTTTGTCAACCCTTCCCATGTGACTGTTATGAGCTTTCTACTGATGGTTTGAATATAGTGTTACTTTTTGTACTACCACTAGTGCTGTTACTTTTCTTTCTTGTTTACCTATTTTAGTAACTCTAACAGTTTTATTTTTTTTATTATTTTGCAAAATACCACTGTGGATTTGTACTTTCCTTCTTCTTTCTACTATACCATGCCCTCTGATGGGTTTAACAAGTTGATCAGAGAACAGAGTTTCATAGTTTGTTTCCTCACTACTACTTTCTTCCATTTCTTCTTTCTCAGTTTCCCCTTCATCAAGATTCATTATAGGAGCTTGTGTTATTTGATAAAAATCTGGTGAAGAAGAAAAGTTTCTGTTCTGGAAATCACTGGTTGTAGCTAAATGAGGATCAACAACATGTTTTATATATTCCTCTTCATACTCCCAATCCATATTAAGTTCACTTTCTTTGACTAATAACTCACTAAAGTCCGTATCATCATTGCTTTCACCCATAACTTATTTAAAAATTTGTCTATATTTGAATAAGATGCCATTTTTCAAAAATCTTTTGAACTAAGATAAGTCTTAACAAACAGTTTTCAGTCTGTGATGTATTTGTTATTCTTTTCTCCATATCTGTAAAGAACACTATCAATGTATTATAAAACTGTGTGCAAATTGCAGAAGTTTACATGACCCCATACGGATCACAGGGAAAAGCACAAGGTTATTTATGACCTGTTGTGCAGGTCACAGGGAGTGAAATGGTTAATGTATTGGCATGAAGGTTATTTTTAATTATAGTTAATGTCATTTAATCTATAATTGATGTAATGGCATGAAGGCTATTTTTAATTTAACTATAGTTAATATAATTTAAAAACTATTTTCTGATTTTTAGGTATTAAGTTTTTAATAAACAAATATTTTTTTTGATACAAAAAATAAATTATGACTGGTTACAAATTCATTTATATAAAGCATTTAAATAGTAAGATTTTATCTTAAAGTTTTTTTTCGTTTTGATTTTCATTTAAATCTTTTTAATATATAAAATTATAATTAAAAAAAGTTTACAATTATGCAATCTTTTAATGTTTGTTGCGTAACAATCTTTTTTCTTATTAGATAATCCACTGGTTTTGCTGTGCAGCATTTTAAGCAAACTATGTGTGTGTGTGTGTGTGTGTTTGTGTGTGTGTTTGTGTGTGTGTGTGTGTGTTTGTGTGTGTGTGTGTGTGTGTTTGTGTGTTTAAATTGATTGAAGACATCTATGCAGCATTTTAAGCAAACTACAATGAGTAAGAAATTTTTTTAGACTCATTTCTCCATAAGTGTTCAAAGCGGTTGTCCATCAAGAAGAAAAGTGATAATCAATTTCATGAAGTCAAAAGAACAGCAGCGTCATTACTGCAATGAAGAAAACTGCTTTCTTTTCTCAAAGTGTATGAATTTAATTGTTCTTAAAATGATACAAAAGAGAATTATAAAAAGAGGTTCCAAAGAAAAATGAAATTGTACTACAGATGATGGCTTATTAAATGAAATATTTGCAATATACATGTGTCCTTGTGATCTATTTAAAAATTTAATTTGTAGAATTCAACTATGAATGATATATATTTTTCAATACATATATTTCTATTTTTTGTAAAGCATTCAACCCTGTATTTGAATTGGTTGATGAGGTGACCAGAGCCAAAGAGGTTTTTAGGAGTCCTTTTAATATTACTATCATCGGCGGTGGAGGAGAAGAAGACTTGACCTACTACAATCAGGAATTAATTCAAAATTTCAACAAGGGGAAAAGGTACAATTTTTTTTGACGTAATTTTTTAATTGTAAACTAAAAAAATGAAAAAAGAAAAAAAAGAAAGTTCAAGTAGCTTGTAAAAGACACTAAGTCTTACTGAATAGGTTTTTATAATCAGTTTGAATCACTTATCTATGCAAGCAAAAGGTTACAAATCATAGATATTTGGACTAAAAATGTAGCTTCCAAAGTGTTTTGAAGAAGTCGTGATATCAAACTGAATCAAAATGTACTGAATATGGTATTAGAGTGAAAATGCAAGTCTTTTAGCTAATAACTTAAAATCAAGCTTTCATTCCCTTCTAATCCTTCTAATCGAGCCAACTTTCATAGAATTTTATGAGATAATAAAATCAATTCAAGTTGACCAAAATAAAAAATTAAAAAATATTTAAAAAAATTTTCAAGATACATTTTCTGTTTTCTGTTTTTCCAACATATTTTTCCAACAGGTTATATATTTAAATCTACCACTCAATTGTGATCAATTTTTATTCAATTATAAACCATTAATTTATCATGCAACTATTTATAACAATTATAACAATTACTTGATTCATAACTTTTTATGTATGGATTGTATTCAAGGAGAAAAATCAGAAAAACTGACTCAAATTAATATTTCTAATGTTTGTATTTTTTTCTCACTGTCTAGACTGTCTGTTCCTGTCACTTTAAAAAAGCCATCTTATTAAATCCTCTCAGTTCTCTCACAAAAATGCTTTTAGGTGCAGCAAGCTGATGCAGTAGTCAATCAAATTAATTTACAGCCATTTTGCAATTGAAAACCTCCAAAACAAAGTCTTACTTTAAAGTAGCTAAAAAGATCAAAGAGCAAAGCAAAGCTTTATATCTGCAAAAAATGTGTTAAACTACTTCATGAAAAAAGCCTAAGAAATCATTTTCATCAATGTCAACAAAACCTACCAGGTTTTAACCAAAGTTACCTAAAATACTAAAATACAAAGTGACCCCACTTTTGACTTAATGTCATGTTTTCATTTTGTTGAGCATGTTGGACTGTCATGTATAGTATGCAAAGTTTAAAATAAAAAGTAGAGCTGGGCAATAGAGATTTTTTTAAAAATCTAATAATTCAATAGTTCGAATTCTTAATTGATATGCAAAAGTCAAATAGTTTTCCTAATTCACCTGTTTGATAATTGATGTTCTGATAGTCCAATAGCTAAAAAAAAGAAAATTGTCTCAATAGTTTACAAAAAAAATATCAGAAACCTTTTTAAAATTTTTATTCTCCATTTTGAAAAAAATCTTTTTGCTGAGTTTTTCAAAATTGAAAGAATGGCTTTAAGTTTTACACATCAAAAAACTTACTTTAGCAGTCAATTATATATTTAGTATCTTTACAACTTTACAGTTAAAAAAGATATATATGTAATAGCAGTTAAACTTGCAAATGTGCGTTCATTGTTATTATTATTATTATTATTATTATTATTATTATTATTATTATTATTATTATTATTATTATTACTATTGTTATTATTATTACTATCAATACTTTTGTTATTATTGTTATTATTAAAGTTCTGTTATAGCCACTAATTTTAGCATAGAAGGGATGACTCATCTTTTGATTGTTTGTTGGGATTATTTGATACTTCTTTTTTAGGTCTTTATTAATATGGATTCCGTCCCCTGATGGTGGATACTAGTGAGTAAATAAATTTGAAAAAAATACAAAATTTGAAAATTTGAAAATTTTAATTCTGCGGTTTTTTTTTTTTTTTTTTCCATTTTAAATGTTAGTAAATGGAATTAAATATGACAACTCATAAAATTAATGAAAAAGATTCCAACATTCCATTCATTGTTTTCTACTTTTGAATTGTTTGTATTGTTTTCAGCTGGTGTAAATCAAACCAATAATCTTCATTTGAATTGTTTGTATTGTTTTCAGCTGGTGTAAATCAAACCAATATTCTTCTAACTAATATCCTTATGAATTTTTATCGGGCCTCAGAATTTGCTGCCTATTGATAAGATTTTAAACTGTTTTTCAAATTACTTGGCCGTTGTCATTATGGACTATTGTTTAACTCAATAATTAACCGTTTTGATCGTTATTATTTGAAGGATATTTTTTAGTTGGTTGTGCGGCAGCCAAAGTCCATGTGGATTTGTTGTTCCTCGATTTCCCAACACAGCTCACTATTACTTTTTGTTAAGATTCTCCAACATGCGAGTTTTTTTTTTCTTTTTTAATTCTTTTAATTTTTTGTTTATTTTGGTGTAAAAATGGGTTTCTTTTTCATTTATACTTTGAATGTTACGTCATCTATTAATATACATTTAATTATATTACTGTTAATCTATATTTAGAGGTTTTAATGATTCAAATTGTGACTATACTTTCGATTTCAAAATAAAGCTTCATGGAATTCCTCCTAATATATTGTATCCGTCGCTATTTATCGTCTTGGTAATTTTTTGATTTTCTTGTCTTTATTTCAACTAAAATTAAGTATTTTTGACTTAAACTGTAAAATAAAAGTTAATATTTCTATTAACAATTTAACTTTTTAGCTAAGTATTGGTGTGATGCTGTTATTTGTCTTTGCAATCTTTTCTATTGATTGTTGTTTCCCTGAATTCTTCACGAGCATTTCGCGTTTCCCTGAATTTTTCACGAGCATCCCGCGTTTCACTAAATTCTTCACGAGCATCCCGGTGTCATTTCAATTCAAATTTCTTTTTCGGGTGAACAATAAAGTGGGCTGCATAATAAACGACCCTGAAAAGCCGAATGAATTACAGAGCCGATGAAAGTGGCAACATTAAAAAGATAACAGCTTCAAATTAATGTTTAAAAAAAAACCACATCTATTTTATAAAATTCGTGTATTTTGGTTGTTAATTGAAAAAATATTTCTAATTTATTGTTTGTTTGTTTTTTATTGCTGTATTTTCTCAATGTGAAAAATAACTTCTTACCACTGCGTTTTGCACACAACGATCGCTTGCGAAACTTGCGCGATATCAGCGAATAAGGGAATCTCACTCGTTTTTAAATTTGAGAAGCAATTTTAATTTTCGTTTGAAATTTGAATCTTTTTTTAAAAAAATTGGAAATTTTGACAACATTTTTAACGAAAAAATTGAAAAATTTTTTGATCATTTAAAAAAAAAATAATAGGACTTTCTAACTAAATTTGAAAACAATTTTCTTAGTTTAAAAATAAAAAAAAGTGCACAAAAAAGGGTTTTTGCGTGTTTTTTTGCTTCCAAAATGCGGCTATCCAAACTTTAAAGAGATGGCAGAAAGATAATCTAGGATATTAAATCAGGGTCACCAGTTGAAGAAAAAAATCGTTTGCCCACCCACTTTTTTTATCATGGCGACACAGCGTTTAATTAAAGTTGAGCGTGGAATATTTTCTGCTTCTCGTCGAACATTATCAATTAGTTGTATAGCTATATATATATATATATATATATATATATATATATATATATATATATATATATATATATATATATATATATATATAGCTATATATATATATATATATATATATATTGCTCAGTAAAACTTTCAGCAGTGCGGTAATGAAGAAGCCCACAGTCATTAGTTGACAGGCGCTTAGTAAAAAGTTTTTCAGAAGTTTGTGAAGTTTGCTGGGTAAATTTTGGTGCTGCCTTGAACTCTACTCAGTGGATGCTTTTCTTTTCCTCTGAGTATCGTAAATCTAAAATTTATTGCGTCACAAGGTTTCATATCCCTCCTCCCCAGGATTAAATCCCAAAAAATAAATCACTTTCCCCTCAGTACGTGACGTACAATATAGGCGACCACTTAATATATGGACCTAATATATGGACGACCACGTAATATATGGACGACTACTCTAAAATTATTTGAAATTAAATCATCAACCATCTTAAAATGTAAAGTTAAATTTTTTTTATATAAAGAAATATAAAATAAATAACATCAACCATATAAATGATTACATAATTAGATATTATCGATAAAAACAAATTATATAAAAAAAAAAAAAAAGTTAATAAAAACATTTTTTTTTTTAAAAAAAAAAAAGCAAATAACCACTTAGAAATTTGTCTATTTTGGTTTTTAAATATTCTTAGAATTTTTTAATTTATTACGCGGGAAAAAACGGCAATTACATTTTTGAAATTTATAAGTTCTCATCCCTGCCTAATAGATAATAAAATAAAGTTTGTTTTAAATCAAATCTTAAGTGAAAAAAATGGTCAAGTCTAAAAGAGTACTTCAAAAGAAAAAAACCATAAACGATGGAAAAATAATCGTAGTGACATCTTTAAAAATTTATTGTATGAAACCACAAAAATATGATTTTGTTTTGTTCTTATTTTTATCGTCTTTTTTTCCCCTGTGGACTTCAATTGCTAACCAAATAACTTCATAAAAATAGTCCAGAATGATAATGACTATAGGATTGAGAAACTAAGAAAGATGTCCGTCAAGTTTAAAACTTGATCAAAAAGTCATCAGGAGTATTGATACAAACCAAAAAATACTGTTCCCAACTCGACGATCCCAGAAGCCAAAAAGAGATATGACAACAAGATATACAGGAAGCTGAAATTCCCTAAAAGATTCAGCGAAGACCAAAATCGCGGTCGAAAACTGCTTGGAGAAATGCTTCAAAGAAATCAAAAGTGCACATAATGGATGATGAAATCTACTGCAAACTCGACTTTTCGACGCTCCCTGGCCAGCAATTTTATACAATCCTGAAAGGAACAAAGCCTGACGTCTTGTTAAAAGCTATTTAAACTAAAAAAACTTGGCAAGAAAGTTATAGTTTGGCAAGCCATCTGTTTGTGTGGTTTTTAAAACTCAACTATTCTTCATTAATGAAAGTTACCGTGGTGTGACCTAACCAAGACCTACGCTTTGGAGAAAGTCCTAATTTAAAAAATGAAAAATTTTGTATACATAAAATAAACATTTAGAGAAAAAAATTTAGTTATTTTAACAAATTAGATATCTAGTTAAAATAACTAAGTTATCTTCCCCAAATGTTTATTTTATATATACGAAGTTTGACATTCCTTAAATTAGGACTTTCTTAAAGGATGGGATTTAGTTAGGTCACACCGCGGTAAATAGTTATCAAATATTTCAAAAATTCCATAGGTCATTATCATTCCGTACAATCTTGACAATCCTATGCAATTTCTATTTGAGCACAAAAACAAGTGATGTCACGGTATAATAGTGAAAATGGAAGATCATTTAATAATGATGAAAAAAATTAGTACTTATGACTGTAAATTAAGAAAATACTTGGTGGGTAAGAACAAAGTATTTTCAAATTTCATCATCTGCATTTCAATTTTTTTACTGAAATTAACGTTACATAAATATTTTTTCTGAGATATTCAGTAGAAAAACTAAATAATGCTTAAATAGAATGAAAATTTTTAAATAAATCTATTTTGCTCTAATAACATTTTTTAAATGGAAATAATTTTTATTAAAATGTGAGCATGTCTGTGTATTCATATATATATTTATTATATAGTATGTATTATTTTATAGTATGTATTGTATAAAAAGAATATAGGTTCAGATAATTACATTTTAACCAATGGCCTGTGAGACACCTCTGGTTTTCCTGATTTTTACATATCATTAACTACATTATGTAAATAGGTTATCCCTCAATTTCTCAAATGGTAAAAATAGACAACTTTAAAGCCTTACAACCTTTCTCTAACTTTCAACAAGTGAAGTTAAATGTAGTATTTTTCTATTCATCAACAAGCCTTTGCATGTTAGTTTTCTGATTAGCTACTTTTGTCTGCAATAAATGGGCAGAATATAAATAGCTTGTTACATTTTAGAAATCAAATATATCTAAAAATATATAGTCCACTCAATTAAAAAGTTCTATTTTCTGCCATATTGGGATAGCTTGTAAATTTTTCTAACATTTGTATTGATCTAATATTAACAACAAATAAGATCATTAGGCATAACTATGTAAAAATATAAACAATATAAGCTTGTCATGTTCACAATAAAAATGGCAGCATTTTTTAATTATCCTATTTTTCAATTCTTAACCCTGAGGTTTTAAAGTTGTATATTTTTACCATTCAAGAAATTGAGAGGTGCCACCCAATAGTGTTTATAAGGTTATAATTTCTAAACCACTGCACTTGAAACTCTTAAATTGCAAAATTAACCTAATTACATAGTGTAGATAAGAATGTGTAAAAAACAGGAAAATCTGAGATAGTGTCCCACAGGTTGGAATATAATGATCTGACCCTATAAACTTGTTGAATAACATTTTGATTTTTTTATTCTTTTTTATAAAAAAGACTGCATCAATATATATTGATTTATCTTATTCTTTGAGGTTTGATCAGCATTAGTCCACCTTCTGAAGCAAACAAATATTCTTCAAATGGTGATACCATGTGTTATAATATTTTTGATGAACTAGAGAATAAATGGAAGTCACTTCTTGATAGAACATTCTTGCTACAAACCATTCCTATTCTATTGCAAGGTGAATTTAATTTTCAAATTGTTGGTAACAAATTCCTCATAGGCATAAAGTTAAATTCAAAAGTTAATTTTGGTAAGCAGTATAATGTTTAATTTTTTTTTTTATTATTAGAAAAATTTTTTTTTTAATATCTTGTTTTTTTTTTTTTGTACTAAAACCCCATTTTAAGTATTGAAAAATTTCTTTTTATTTTAACTCATCTGGTAACAATTAGTTGCATCTAAGAGTCTGCTACGGATAATGTGAATTTTAACTTTTAACATAAAAGTTTTTAATGTTTGAAAAACCTTTTATATATGAACTTATTGCAATTTTTTAAAATCTTTTTTTTCTGAGTATAGAATCTTTTAATGCTTAAGTATAATAACATGTTTTTGTTCATGTTGCATCAGTTTTTGGTTTATTTATATTTCCCAACCTTAGGTAGTTCAATAGAAGGTGCTTCATTGGCTCGATTAGCAAACCCAAACTTAAAGAACCTCATTGAGATTGAGATAGATCTCAATATTGTTGTTGGAACAGTGAGTCGAGCACAGTTTGAAGCTTGTTATGAACCTATGGAACAAAATAAAGCATTTTTTAATTATATAATTAAAAGGAACTTGGATGATGATATAAACATATGCATTAACTTACCACAGGAAACAGAGAAAAAAATTATTTCAAATATAGCTGATAATCCTAATAATCTAATTCAATACAAGCAGTTCTTGTCTGGTTTAGTATTGAAAGAATTCTTTCATAACAGTCAACCAAAAACAGACAACCCCCTCACCAAGATTAGTGTGCGTGGTCTGCAAGGTATCTATAGTGAAAGATTGTCAAAGGCAATAGAAGGTTGTTCTGCATTTGTGTGCTTTGGAACTGAAACTCTTTCTAAAATTGATTTTAGAGTGAATCTACATGAGTTAGTAACACTAACCAGAAAACAAATTTGTAATATAAATGCTAAGTTTGATCAATTTAACGAAGTAGATTGTCAATCAATTAAAGTTCTTTTAAAATTTATTAATGACCAAGATAGATTTACAAAAATTTTAATGGATATTGAAGCAAATAATACCCTTGATCCCAACTCTATTTCTAAGAAACACATGAGCAACCAGGAAATATATCTCAATAAAAGTGAAAAAGATGAAGTAATGTTTTTCAATCACCAAACTCTTTTCTCTGCTGAGAAAGATAGCATTATGTATGAATGTAAAATTCGCTTGAAATCACTGTATAATGAGATAACAGCTGTTCTTGAAGAATGGATCAGATCAATGACAGCTGTTAGGGAATTAAATAATGATTTGCATAAGTTCTGTTTAGATATGAAAGCTATATTTCCCCCTAATTTTGACACATCTAATAATTATTATTTTACAATGGTTCCTGATTATTACTTTAAAATTAATTTTGATTTTTTCATTTCTGCATGGTCAAAAGATAAAAGCAATACAGAAGAAACCTTAAAGTTAGCTTGTGCAATATGTCACATAGGCACAAATTTAGACTTTGATAACCTGAGTATAGTAAAAAAAAGATTTAATGAATTTGTTCAGCATGTACTTAACATGGCAATTAGTTTAATTGCCATGTTAAGTACATGCTGAACAAATTCATTAAATTTGTTCAGCATGTACTTAACATGGCAAAAAGTTTATCTTCTAGCGTAGAACAAACTATCTCTACTGAAATTCTCATTGACAATGTTCCATGCTTTTATGCACCATTTTGGCCAATTGCTGCATCTGCTTGGATTGAAAGAAAAAGGTCTTGGCCAGATTTAGAACTTGTAAAATCAATCCAAAAATCTGGTTTTCACATTGTTCCAAAGTTGATGCAAGATGGTAATGAACATTTCGAATGGCGCCTGTCCTTCTCTGCAGCAGAGACTGTGATAGGCCTTCATAGGACTGAAAAGCAAAATTACATCTATTTTCTTTTTAAATCAATCTTTTATCGCTTTATAAAAACCTTTACAGAGGAAAAATCATTGCCTTCATACATTTGCAAAACAGTGATGTTGTGGGTTTGTGAGCAACAGTCACAGAACTGGTGGGAAGAAACAATTCTTGAGGATTGCATTTTACATTTAATAAAGTTTATGCATAAATGTACCAAAAAAAAGTATTTAAAGCATTATTTTATTGATGAAGTGAATTTAATGGAGTATTATTCATCTACTGTTTTGAGTCTTGTTGAATCAGCCTTAACTAGTTTAGAAAAAGATGTTAATAAAATTTTGAAGTGTTTATTATCAGATATGAACAAAGAAATAGATATAGTTCAAGCTCACTTATTGGTGAAGTCTTTGCATTGTTTGAATTGTTCAAACAGTTTGAGTTGTTCAAATTGCTTACATCCTTCTGATTTATCAGTGGAATTTGTTTATGAACAGAATTGTTTGTTAAAACTAAATCTTTTTTTTGTAAATTTTGTTAAACTTTTTTGGTACTACTATTTCCATAGAATTTACATAATTTATTCTGCAGTGTCAGAAATAAAAGCCGAAATAATAATTCAAGCACAGTTTGTTGACTTAATTACAAAATTATTGCAGTTCCGAGAGAGTGAAGAGTTGAAGAAGGTACATTTGGTGCAGAAATTGAAACTTGACAACTTGTTATCTAAAATAACAAATTTGGACAAAACAATACCAACTTATTTTTCTGGTTTAAAATCATTAACTCTTCTTAGCTGTTCACAGTGTAATGTATGTGGCATGGGTATAAAGTGCAAAAGCAAACGTTATTCCTGTTTTAAATGTATGGATGCAGGGTGTTTTGATGTGTGTTTAAAATGTATTAATACAAAAAATATTTCTCAATCATTTCAAATACATAAAGAACATTTAGATAATTTAGATTCTGGTAAACTTCCATTCCAAAATGAAAATCATCAACATTCTGTTGGTGTAACCTTTTTTAATACTCATGTGACATTAAAGAATAAGGAATTATTAGAAGTTCCTAGACCTAGTCTTTTTCCAGATTTATGCTCTCACCTGGTGAGAATAGTGCTCTTTGTTCCTGAATTTGATATTGATAAATTCAACCACTTTTCTTGCAGTTATGAATCCAAATTGGGGCTTGCTTTTCGTGAGTTAAATCAGTTGTTAAGTGAGAGAAGTGAGGAGATGAATAAACTAAAGGTTCTCTCACCTGTAGAAGATGTAAAACCAGTGTCAGTTATAGAAAATGTTTGCCAAAATTTTTTAGAAAATTGGCAAGTTGACATAAGTCACAAAATGTTGCCTGTTATTAGGAAGTGCGGTTTGGATATACATCTGCTTTATTTAAAGGAGTGTCATTCTACTTGTTGTTTTACAAAATATCATGACCCTCCCGCTGATTTTTCTTACTGGAAATTCGCTTCAGTACTGGAAAAAAACTGTTGGAAAAATTTTTATAAAATTATTAACAGTTGCATTCCTTTAAAACACTTTACTAATTTTGGCAGTGATTTACCTGGAGAAATGATTAAAAAGACTGGCTTACTGAAAAATTTAATTTCTTTTGGTGAGGGTAGTTGCGTGAGAGATGCTGCCAACATTGATGAAATAGATTTTACAAATCAGTTAGAAAACTCTTACGAAGATCTTACAGACATGGCTAAATTATTTACTGATTCGATTGAAAAATTGAGAACAATGGAGACAAGGATTTTAAAAATAAGTCACCTCATTCAGATCTTCAAAATAAATAGCGTTAGGTAACGATCTGCAAATAATGTTCTCTTCACCATAACTTTTGTAGATTTTATAGTGCAACTTGTTTTCTGTTTATTGTGATGCTTCTTTTTAATTTTTTTTTAATGTCTCAAAAATTTAATCATCTGTAAATAAAAACTTTTTTTTTATGTTAAATTTATTGTAAATTATGAAGATATTTTTATCGTCATTTTTTTTCAAAGGTGTTTTTTAGAATTTCATTTCCGAATAAAGTTTTTTATTTATTTAATATAATTTATACACGTTTAAAAATTTATATTTTATATTTATATTAGTACAAATGTAATGTGCAAACACGCATGATACACTTTACAACACAAGTTTTGTCTAGCGGTTCACATATTCGGGTCTGTGAAATGATAAACTCAAATTTCTAGATTTAGAATTTAGAAAATGTAAATAATGACAATTTTACTAAATTTAATAGCTTTATTAACTTTAACTCGGAGCGTGTATATGTTGATTTTCTTTTTCGATGCTCTAATACTCCATATCCCTCAATCAAATATATTATTTCATGTTAATATGTAATTTACAAATTAATACTGTCACGATCAAAAGTTTGGAACATTGTTTAAAAAAACACAATTTTCATTAAATTATTCATTTATTTTATTAAAATATATTAGTAACGATGATAATTGACAAAAATAATAACTTTGAACTATTAGTAAAGGTTTTATGAATTTAATATTTAGTATGGTGTCCTTGAGCTTTCAAACAATTAGCTAGGCGGGTAGGCATAGAATCAATGAGTTTTCTCAAATATTCAGGAGTCATAAGTTTAGTCCATACCTGCTTAATTTTTTCTTGAAGATCATCTGAAGATGAGGGTCGCAGTTTCTGGACTTCGTTTTTGAGATAGTTCCAGCAGTTTTCAATGGGATTGAGGTCCGGTCAAAAGTTTGAGGGTGAAGAAATAAGGTCAATTATTTCCTGAGATATGACCTTTCAAAGTTTTGACCTTTTCACTTGACCATGGTTATTTAAAATGTCATAACTTTTTTTCTATTATACTTAGGAGGTTGATTTTGGTGGCAAACAGAAGCTCTTGCATAAACGAACAACTTTGTGTTTATACAAAAAAGTGATAAGTTCAATAAAAAAAAAGTTATTGGTCATTTGGTCATTTGACCTTTGACCCTGGTCGATGGCAAAGGTCAAAGGTCATAATTTTTTTTTTTGCACATTGCTTTTTCTATTGTGGATGTCCCATGAAAGAATCTTTTTGGGATTCCCATAAACAGCTTTGGGATTAACGTTAAAGTATAAGTAGGTTCTAAAAATTTATTATTTTAAATACCTTATAATTATACAGTATTTCAAGGTAATTTATTGAACGTAGGCCCTAAGTTATATAATAGCTACCATATACCAAATATGCTATAATTTGGTGATAGTTGACCTATATATATATATATATATATATATATATATATATATATATATATATATATATATATATATATATATATATATATATATATATATATATATTGTTGAAAAGTAACAAAAATGCCTTATTTAGCAGTTTTAACTACATGGCTGTACGGTACTGAATGCAGTATGATATTTACACCATAACCATTGCAATACATATTTGCTAATAATAAATTTAAAAAGCTATAATAATTAACGATGATGCAAGTTAAGTGCTTTGGTTGCTCTTTCAGACTCTTTAGAAGTAATAAAGTATGACAGACCAGTTGTAGTTTTGGGTTCGACTGCTAGCAAAAGATCATTCAAATCAACAGTAAAAATATCAGGAGGATCTCTGAAGGAGAAAAGTTGACTTGGACCCTGAGGGTGAAGAAAGTTCATGGTTACTTCTCTTTTTTCTGGATTGCTCTCCAACACACAACCTATCCACCAATGTTCATCATACTTTGCAACCATGTAACCAGTAATTGAACTGAAGTTGAGCTGGCTAACTTTCTGTGACGTAATTTTTTCAATTCTAGACACAGAACTGGAACTATAATCTTGTACTTGAAGTTCATTCGTGGATAATGGTTTAAAGCAATTAAGTTTTTGGGTACCAGGAATCGTTTTGGCATTCGAAAATCTTTCCTTCAATATAGTGGATTCGATCATTTGCAGTGAGGTATACAGTGAGGTAATCATTTGCAGTGAGGTATTCAAAGGAAATTTCATGGATATTTTCTTTAGCAAAAGTATATAATTGATAAGTGGTCATTATTTGGTTATGGTATGGAGGTTGTAAGCTTGCTTTTGCCGCTTCACATTTAACAGTTCCTCCAACTCAATCACAAGACCCCTTACCATGACTTGTGGCAAAGAAATGCCATTTGGCTAGAATATCAAAGTCCACTTTGTGATAGCACAGATTTATTAAATTCTTAAAGTTTTTGTATTGTGCTGCACAGCCACCACTAAAATATGTTATTTTTAATACCTCAAATTTCAATTTTAAAAAATTAATTAGTTTACGCTAAAAAAGATGAACTGCAATTGTGTCATGAGTATTTCGTTCCAAAAGCAGCACATAACTTCTATGACATAAATTTCCTTCATAGTTATAATGAAAAACAAAAGGATGTAAAGTTGCTTGACTATTTGTCCAATGATATCCCTGTGCTGCATCTTGTATGATAAATACATAATTTTCTGAAAAATCACCAATAACCAGAAATTCTCCATCAGATAAATTTTTTTTCTTCCAGTCTAAATATTTTGCCTGCTCTTGAGCAATAAAATTATGTCTAGTAAGTGTTTTCAAGCTCCCTAAAAATCTTTCAATAAATTCATCAGTGGACTGTATAAAGGTTTGAAGCTGGGACCTATCTGTTGTAGTCCACTGTTTATACTCAATTTCTTCAACTCCTTTAATTTCAAAGCATTGCAACAACCATACCTTTTGCATAGCAACTCCAGGGCAATTTTTACACTCCCCTAGAGGACATGCTGGCAAGGAAGGATTGCATTGGATTTTAGCCAAAGCATGTTTGTAGTTCTTAATAGGGGTTTCTAGTTCATCTTCTAGTTGTAAATCATCCATATGTGATCCGACTATCATGAGTTTAACATTTTGATGAATGGTACATACACATACACAGTGAGTACCACTTGCTCCTGCAAAGACACATTCTTTTGGACGTAGCTCTGCAAACTTCGAAAACCCAATTCTGATATTTGGATACTTTCCTGAAAAAAATTGATAAACTTCCTTCAAATTACTTAAAACTAATCTTTTCTGAATATGTTTTCTTTCCCCATTTTCCATAACAGACAGAAAATCTTTTTTTCCAGGCATTACACGGCTAACAGTGTCAGAGTAATAAAACTCTTTTACCATATCTTTCACATGTATAGGTAGTGATTTCCCTTTTTTTGGGTTAGGGGTTGATAAAACACCTTTTGTTATTAAAACCTTTTTTTGCTTGAGATAAAAGTCGATGCGAACAATTGAATTCTCTCATCACTTTTCGATTACTCCATTGAGCAACAAATATTATCAAAGTCATGATCTTTTCACTCTTACTTTGTGTTGATTTATACTTACCCTGGAGCACTTTAACAATGTCATCAGCTTAAAACTTTTTTTTTAGTTGCTTCGTATTCATCATCCTCTGAAGTATCAATGACAATAGCATCTGAATTAGGAGATAAAAGGTCTAACTTCCTTTTTACAAGTTTTTTAAGCTTTTTCTTTTTCTCCGGAATATAACTTTTAACAGTTTGTAACTTGCGTTTATCCAAGGGTGACTCACCCAACAACAACAAGAGTTTATTAAAAATTGAAATTTCTACTTCCTGGCACTGATAATTTTCATCTCCCTTGTCACTACAAATATCTTGAGACCTGGGACTGCCTTGAGAATCTAGCTCTGTATTACAATTTGCAGGATTTTCATCATCACATAATCCTATTTCGGAAGGTAAGCCAGTGGTCCTCTTTCGGCAAGTTTCACATAATTTTGCTCCAGCCATAAATTTTGAGGGTTACATAGCTACCTGCCGACTAGTAACTACCCTTAACGTTTTATATTGTTTTTTCTTATGGTGTTGGAAAGAATCATAACAATAGTGTTGTCTCTTCTTTAACTCTTTCACCTGCGCTTGAAATGCCATTTTTAATCTATATTTAATTTGAAAGTTGCTAAAAACTTCTTCCTAAGTTGATGACAAATTCAATGGAAATGAATTAATTTTTTTTAATATAAATATATATAGCTTTAAGCCTCATATTATTTAATACTGACTTAGTATGTATATATAGTACTAGTAATTAAATTACAACCTAGAAAATAAAAGGAAAAAAGGAAATAATTAATAATATATATCTAAAATAGGCTATTTACAGAAAATGACCTCAAAATATCGCTTTTGTAAGGCCGATATTAAACTTACTTAGAACTTTAACGTTAATCCCAAAGCTGTTTATGGGAATCCAAAAAAGATTTTTTCATGGGACATCCACAATAGAAAAAGCCATGTGTAAAAAAAAATTATAACCTTTGACCTTTGCCATCGACCAGGGTCAAAGGTTTTCTCAGGAAATAATTGACCTAAGTCATAAAAATTTACATGTTTTTCTTCTGTCCATATGCCCAACATGTGAGCTAATTTTCATCAAAATCCACATTTATATGTCTAAAATCTACATTTATATGTCTAACAGAAATATTGTTTAATTCAACCCAAGTGAAAAACACCTTCATGCTATCCTATTTTCCAAGAAGCACACTTCTTGGATAAGATTTTTCGTTTATTATTCTCAAAATTATTTTCATTGTCAATTAAATTTCTATAATCAGCATCCAGTGATCTTGATCCACTTAAATCCTGTGATCTTGATTCCACTTAAAAGTAAAGGCTTAAATAGTTGTTTTGTCTAAAATAAGTTTTGAAGGTGATTTTCTCTTAAGAAAATTAATTTAAACAAAATGATGAGGTTGTGGTTCAAGACAGAAAAATTCAAAATTGAAACTTATATTCCAATGATAGATTAGCTATGAGCTAAATCCTGTCTTATGAATCCGGGGGTCACTACTGTAAAAATCATTCCAATCGGAATTTTAATCCTGTCTTATGAATCCGGGTTTGCTTCCGAAGTTTCACCAAATACATATGCTAAAGTTTAAGAGACTGTCGAAAGATTCAGCTGTTGTGGAGATTGATTAAGGATAAACTGATGAACTGGTTCCTTTTAAAACTTTATGCTTCAGATAAAAAATTTAGAGAAAAATTTAGTTTCATCACACTCATAGAAATAAATGAGCAAACCCAGTATTCAAACAGAATATGTCAAAACAACTTTTGATAAGAAAACACTTCAACAATTTAAAATTTGAATAAACCAGGAATTTGGATAAACCAGGCATACTCGGCTCTATAAACACCTGGTTCTTCCCTGTCGCAGCCAACGTTATAGGTTTCCTTGCTGAGAATCTCTGGCTTGCTCTTGTTGCGCATCATCGAGGCAGTAAATGAACGAAAAAGAACGAAAGTGACCTGGTGTATCCAAATTCTGGTTTTGAATAAACCAGAATTTGGATAAATCAGGTTTTTTTTTTGTATAGAAAAATCCTACTTTTGTTCAATCAAAATCATTTTACAAACTTGATTTAACCATGGATTCATAAGAGATGGACTTGCAACCTATTGTTTTTTTTTTGCGAACCATGCTTGTTGCGTATTGCTACAAATCTTTTGTTTTAAACAATAGAAATTAAATTATCTTAAAGTCTGTCGGATTCGTCGAAATTTTTTGGTCTCGTCTAACCAGTCACATTAATTTCCTTTTAGTTATTCAAGGTAAGAGCAATAGAATCAGGTTTTAAGCTTAATTTTATATAGCTGGACATTCTTAATATTTTAAGAAATAACACTAATGATAATATAGAAATTGAGATCATTTACTTAACTACTTTAGTACATGTATAGCTAGAGATATAATAAATAATACAAAATATCAACTAGTTTTGAAGCTACCTAAAGCACAATGGTTTCATGTCCAGGGAACTACTCCATCTATTACATTGCTGTAGACTTCCAGTTTATGAATATTATAGAATTTCCTAGTTTTATGTTTAACAACAGAAATATATACAGTTAAGGATAAATAATTCATACATAAAATGAATGTAAATACAATAAAGAAAAAAATAATTTGTCACAGTTTAAAAAATTTAGCAAAGCCAATTTATGGCAAACCGCAAGAATAACTAAGTATTTAATATTAACATAACATGATTTACCAGCTATATATAAACTAATTTTTATTAGACAGAAAAAAAAAGTGTTGTTATGTTCTTTTTATGACAAATAATATATGAGATATGAAAAACGAAAACATGAATGATCTGGCCGCATTTTGAAAGATATCATAAATTTAAATTTATAAATTTATATAACTTTTTAAAAGGTTTTGCATTATCAAATGAATTATAAAAAAGCCCATTAGAAAATTCACCCAAGAAAAAATAATACATAGTGGAATATATACTATGGAGCTTATAGAGTAGTCGAGGCAAAAAATAGTGACATCGGAAAAAATACTAAAAAAATACACAAAATTAAGGTTGGTAAATGGAGGACCAAGGAGTTGATAAAACCAGATCTTGACAAAAAATTTTAATTAAGCTTCTTTATATTTCACTATACTTTTTAAGTCATTTTATTTTATTTATTCATACTGGTCATATTTTATTATTGACGGAACTTTGTTTACATGAAAAAAGTTCCCAAGTTTACAAATGTTTATCTTGGAAAAATGATGAAAATCTGTCGGTGCCGACAACTAATTTCCTTTACCTTGGTGTAATTTGTTTAGTAATTTGTCAACGCGTGAAGTAGTTACTTTATCCTGAACAGTCTTACTAAACAAATGCTATAAAAGTTTAAAATAATACCACGTGATCAGAGTTTTTGTTTTAAAACTGTGGGCAACCATTTTAATAGATTTTTTTGTTGACGGGTGAAAATTTAGAGTTTGTCGGAAACTCGCATGACTCGCTGATTTCTGCGGCCTCTTTGATGTAAAACAAAAAAAGTGTACGTCTCTTATCTCTTATAGGTCCATGATTTAACAAAACATGTATGTGTTTCATGATCACGAAGCTGCTCATGAAAAACCTTTTCAAAAGTTTATCATCGATCTGTTTTGATGTGTCATCGAAAACCATATTCTCACTGTACCACCATTATTTAGTTTTCACTTTTCAACGTGTTTCCAGTTACTAATCAACCGTCTATCATTATAGTTGTTTGTGCTAATAATGTAGCGACGTAAAGCAGTATGCTGTGGAAAGTAATCATAATAACTGTTATCTGTTCCTACCAAAAAAAAAATTTAATAACCTTTTTGATAATTTGATATTTATCTAACCAAATTATGTTGTTTAAAGAGAAAAACTTTGATATATAGATATTTCTGTTATTGATTACAGATAGATACCATTACACCATATATACATAAGTCGAAATGGACAAATATATGACATCGACGTCAAGACAGATGATAATGCTTGAGACCTCCAGCCAAGGAGACCGCCAGCCATAAAAACGGCCTTCTTACCACAGGGAACGTGATAAGTTGTCTGTTTCTTTTACTGGGAGAGTTACCGCTAGTCCTCTCAAAGAATAAGAATAGATGCGCACACTCTAAACATTATTATAGCAACAGTCCTCTGGAAACAATCATTATAAAAAGAGTTACTAAAAAAATTGTAAAAAAAAAGTTACACTCACTAACAAGTTTTACTTTTTCTTGTTCCTGGGTAAAATAATTTCCTAATTCTTTGAAACATGAAGGAAAACAATTTCGGCCCTGGAACTTCGCTTTTGTGGTCAGGATGATGAATTTTAAAATTTGGCTTTCTCATAATTTAATAGATAGTAATATTAATTTTCAGGTACGATAAGAATCTTTGCAAAGGGTTCATGACAAAAATATCAGTTGTAAAAAAGGGAAAACAAGTGAAAACAATGCAAAATAATAGTAGAAAACAATCCACTGAAGTGTTGGTTGGCAGAAATACTCACTATAAAAAACAAGAAGAACTCAATGATTTTATCTAATATCTTCGCTTCACAAAATCAAATGCTGAGCAGCTCATTTCAAGACTGAAGAAATGGGATTTGTTGAATGAAAGTGTACAAATAACGAGCCAAAGGAAGATATGTTGAGTTACTAAAATAATGTCAGGCTTGCTTGAAACTACTTGAATTGCATACAATCCTGATGAGTGGCGACTCTTCTTTAATAGCTCTCCTAGAAACTTTAAAGCTGTACTTCTGCACAATAGAAACAAGTATCCATCTCTCCCCTTTGTTCAAAAAATGAACTGTTTTTTGACGAAAACTCAACTTGTAAGTCTCAAAAAAACAGTTTGAAAGGAATAAAAGGTGTTTTCTTATGTTTTGCATTTTTATGGATTGAGAACTAACAATAATTTGCTGGGAACAAAAATCGTGTTACACTGTTAATTTTGTAACATGTTTATTGTTTTTTTTTTTTTTTTACGGCTTCTTTTTTTTAACTTAATTAGATTTAATTGCGGCGTTACGACAGTTACAAGAACTTTTACAAATAAAGCACTTTTAAATTAATTATACCAATTATCAAACTTAAGAAATGCTTTCAATGGAACTTTTTTGAAAAGTAACGTAAAAGTAGTTCTTTTTATATATCGGTATGTCATTAATCTATAATAAAAAAAAGTATAAACATGTTGGTTGCAATATTTAAGTGTCATATAAACAAACGATTTCGAAAATCTAAAAAAGGGACATGCTTGTTGACATGCTGTCAAAGTTGTTAATGGCTCTTATGCTAAAAGCATATTTTTTTAACTATTTAATCGCCAAATATTATTGACCATTACCTTAACGTTCCAAATTAATTTATATGGAAAGTTAAGTATGCGTTTGTTTATTTTCAAAAAATGTTGTGTGTATATCTCATTTATTTTAAATATAAAACGATTGTGTAAAGCCATTCCATGGTTTTACAACGGGTTTACACAGCTTTAAAACGGTAAAAAAAACAACTTTAAAATTACAACTTTCTTTAAATTTTTTTTTTTTTTTACTATTTCCGGTGAAAAAAATTTTCTGTACCGGTTTTTTACCGATCACTCACTCCAAACCACGGTATTGAAAAAGATCTTGAATAACCTGAAAGGTTAAAACACAACCACAGTGGGTTTCTAGTAGCAAGGGAACTTATTAGCTCAAGAAAATAGGTTATCATTTATCAGAAGGGTTTCATAAGCCGGATGAATGTAACAAAAAGTGAGGTAATCGAGGAAAAGATAAACACGAGCTTCTGGAGTTGGAAAAATAGCATTACTTTGTAGCGTAGACGACATTTTTTAAAATTTTGACTCTTTAAAAAATTGGACATGCTTGAGAGGCCGAGCTTTCTTGAAGCTCGGTCTCTCAAACATGTCCGATTTTTTATTCCGCAGAAATTCGATTAAAACCGTTAAACAGATTTTATAACAAGTTTTAAATTCCAAATTTATGTATGAATATAAACTTATCTCACCAAAAGGTTTGCTGTTTTAAATTCAATAATAATTTTATTTTAACAAACTTTAGAACATTTGATTTATGGGACTGATATAGAACTTATTTATTACACGTTATTATTCGTTACATACTAAGTGACCAAATGTCAATGCTTATTCTATACGATTGAAAACTTGATTATTTTTTTTTTTCGTTAGCAGGAAATAAAATAGTTTAAAGTTAATTGAAACAAAAAACGGTAGGATTAAAAAAAAAAATTGAGCTCTTTGTCTTTTTTTTAATGACGAAGCTATAAAAGTTATTCTTTTTCAAAAGATGACATTTGAACTTTTTTAAAAAAGAAGCTATGAAAAAGCAATTTTTTTTTCCAAAGTCGAACATTGGCCTGAATAGTTGAAACAAAAAACCTTAAGGTATACGAGGGATCGCATTTTTCCTTTTTTGGTTGCTTTAAAAAGACAAAAAATTTCTAAAAATATAATTTTTAAGTGATATAATCAAACTTTTTCAAAAGGTGACAATCAAGCTTTTTAAAAAAGTCGGCCTTTATCAAAAACGAAGCTATGAAAAAGCTAAACTTTTTACAAAAATAGCACTTAGATTTTTTGAAAAGTCGGACTGTTTAAAAAGGCGGAGCTTCAAAAAAGCTTAGATTTTTATAAAATTGACACTTATAAACTAACTATAAATAAATTCGATTTTTTCCAAAAATTCAAAACCGAAATTTGAAAAAAATTCGAGCTTTTTCAAAGGCGAAAGATTTCAAAAAAAAAAAAAAAAAATAGGTTTCGGAACTTTTTCAACTCTGAAACCTGCAAAAGCGTTGTTTTAAGAAAAAGTGAACTCAAATACCTATTTTTTAACTTATTTTTAATCAAAATAACATACCCAGTTACAAAATAGAAAAAGTATATTTTGCTTAATTACTTAATTATTCATATAAACTTTAATTAATAAGTCACTTTGGAGTTTTGTTGGTTAAAATCTAAGATGTCAAAAAATTACTATACAACCATATTTTGGTATGCTTAGTTTTATACAGGGGACCTAGAAATGACTGACATTGACCCTGGTAAGTCCGTAATGTCAATTGTTTGAGGCTTGAGAAGGTCTATGTCAATGATTAGGACTCAGCACCACGCGATACATGAAGAAAATTGCAAAAATGGCTGAGTGAGAATTTTTGTGATTGTGAACTCACCGGACGTCCTGTAGACTTTTTATGTGGGGCGCATTTGAAAGACAGACGAACAAGTCCCCATGCAATAGCAAGGAGGGGTTGGCCGTAAGGATCAAGAAAGAGTTCAAGGCCTTGTCAAAGAAAGCAATCATCAATAGCTGTACCAGGTTCCGTGGTCGTGTCAAAGCAGTCGTTAATAACGAAGGTGATTTCATTAAGTAAAAGATAAGAAGATTAATTCAGTTTTAAAATCCAGTTGGATGCATTTAAATCAGGTCAGTATTTCCTAAAAAAATTAAATTTTTTCAAAAGCCATGATTCAATTGTTAAATACTGCGCGCCCCCTGTATAGTTAAATAAAAATCTTATAAAGTCCGTAACGTTTGAGTAGAGTAACAAAAATATATATAATAATTTAAATATATATAAGATAATTTAAAATGTGATAGTAAGACAGAGAAATAAATTTTTTTTTTTCTACTAAGTTTTACTTAAAAATGTTAGCTATAAAAAAAAAAGATATAAAAACTTTATTTTTGCAATTTCTTTCATATTGCAATACACAGGATCTGTTTATTCTTTGTTCTAACCATGGTGACGAATCGGACGGTGACGGATCTTTGTTTCAGACGAAAGTCGCAGACAGACGAAAGCTGCTTCAAAATTAAGAAGGCGTTTGGTTAAAAGTTTTGATCCTTTATTTCTTCCATTTTCATGTTTCTGCAAAATATCCTAAAAATTTAACATAAAGAATATAAATTAACATAATTTAACATACCATAAAATTTATTTAACTCGAATAGCCATTACACAAATTTCTTTTCGAAAACCTTTGAAAAAGGAGAAAATTGCAAAAAGAATTGATTACCCAAAATTATTTATAATATTTCTTTAAAAAAATCATTAAAATTCTGCTAAAACTGATGTATGCATAGGCTTGTGCTTCTAATGTCACTTTTCAGAGTACCAAATTTTTTTAATTTTGTTCCCTGAAAAGTGATCAGATATTCTTTTTGGTCTTTACTGTTATCAAAAGTTACAAATATCAGACTTGTAATTAAAAATGTTTGAAATCTCAGGCTACAAGAACTAACAAAGAGACTTTTTTCATTAAATTAATCATGAAATAACTGGAAACAAATAAGTTTTTCTTTTTTTTACCTTTAAGAAGATATGAAACCTACGAAATCAAAGACGGTGATAAGCGGAACGGATTGGAACACTTTTTAAAAAGTGACACTTTTAAGCCTTCTTTTTTACAGTTCTTCAAAGTTAATCATCAAATCTCTTCATCAGTGACCACATCGATCAATGATCAGTGAACTATAAAGTAAATCTTATTTTGATATTTAATTTTTATTAACATTTTTATTATGTCATTATGACGTAACTTTTAGTTGAGTCTCACTGAGTAAAATGGTTTTTGTAAGTTTACATCTTTTCAAATCGTTTTGATGAAAAAAGAGTTGCCAAGAATTTTTTGCCACAAAATCAAAAAGTCATAAACAAAAATCAATTCTGAGGAAGAAAACCCCCAGTAAAGTGTTGCTCATAACTTATAAACTCATAACTTGTAAACTCATGACTTGTAAACTCATAACTTGTAAACTCATAACTAATTTCAAGCCAATTAATACTATATATAACGGAGTTTATTTTATCTTTACGTTGCACAAAAATTCATTTCATAAAAATTGGAAAATTTCCGCGAAAATTTTCCAGGAGGTCAAAACTATGAATGACCTTTTATCACAAGAATAATTCTGAGTATCTGATAGAACACAAATCTATACCAAAATGCTGGTAAAATTTTTAAAACCTTAAAATCATTTCAACAAACTTGGACAATTTTAAGAAGTGGCGTCCATAATGTTTAATTTTTAAAAGAAAGCGATTCATTTATGACATAAAACATTTAAGCTGGAAAAACTGAAATGCATTTCTGACGTAAAGTTGGTGAAGCGTTTATAAACATCCATCAAGTTTAAGTGCGTCATGCACTATAATTTCTAATCTTGAAAGAAAAAGAAATATAAAAAAACATTGAGGCGATTTTGAAAACAAAAGAAATTCAAAGTTTTAAACGTCATAAAAATGATCGATTCTTCAATTTGAAATTTATTAAGTATTGATCCAAAGATATTGTCGAAAATTCTATATATCTAGAATTAGAGTATTCTATGGCTGAATATTTTTTGCTTGCTATAAAACTACCGCTTTAATTCAATTTTGCCACACTTAACGTTATTAAATAATTTATGATTAAACGACCGTTCGTCGAAAAACAAGATGTCGCGACTGTCGTTTTTCAATAAACACTATAATTGTTAAATCTTCGGAAGAGGCGGGATTAGTTGTAATGAAATATTGGACCCAATCAATTGTTTACAATCATCTTTTGAAATGATCTCAAATTTTATATTTAAGGTAGTATGCCGTATTAAAATAAAATATGAAATATTTATTTTTTAAAGCTGGGAATATAGGAACACCAGAATACAAACGTTTTATACCTTTTCTTTTAGCGTGGTTTTTATGCCAAAGGCGTTATATACCTTTTTCACAAACAAACAACGTTTTAAAACAAAAGTGCAAATGAAACGGCAGTAAATTGATGCGTTTGTTTATCGATTACCGGTAAACTTAATAGAATTTGAAAAACTTAAAATTAGGTTTAAACAAACAAAGAAGTTATGAGCACCCTATAAATATACATTCTGCTGTTAGTTTTTTTTTTTGTTATTCGACATTAACTCAAATCTATTTTAACATAAATCTACTTGTGCTTCTATGTTTTTTCTAATTTTCAGTTCAGTACTTTTACCAATACGGGTCAACGGTTGTTTTTTATAAAGACTGACCTTACCAATTCATATGGCTGATTCTTTATATATACCTGAAGGAGGATGCATTTGTATACACTCATCCCAAATTAAATTCCTCTTTAAGATTAAGCGCGGTATGAAATTATTTATCTTTAAATACCCTACGTTTTTTTACGAAATAATGCCTGATACTTGTAATCTATTGTTCTTCTCTAAAACACATAAGCTGAAAATAAAATACTTTAAAAAATCCCAAAAGGAAACACCTTATCACTTGAAAAAACTTATTTCAAGGAAGTATGCATCTTCTTGAATGGGGATCAGTTTGATAGCCCATTGATGTTAAAACATTTTAATGTGCATTACATCACAATGAGTTCCCTGTTAGTTGATTGCCATATTTCAATTTACTTTTTTATGTAGTGGTTCTGTTGGCCATAGTTATCACTCTTATGGTATAATCTATTACTGGTTAAAATGTATATAGATAATATACCAATATAAAAAGTTTCTTATACATATACCATTTTTATAAATTATAATTTTTACAATGTTTATCATAGAGTTAATATTTTTAGACATTGAACTGTAAAACAGTAGAGCAAACTTATGCAGTGGTTGTATAGTAAAAATTAATATTTAGTAAAAGATATGAATAGGCTAAGTATATATTTATATAAAGTAGTAAGAGAACTCAACCAGTTTTGGTATTATTTTAAATAAGTACATAATCTCTATTTTCTAAATAATAATAAGTAATAAGTAAAATAATAATAAGTAAAAAGTAATATTTCTATAAGTTCTACAAAATCTATGTTTCTTTTTAGAAAGCACCTTTACTTAATCAAATCAGCATCACAAAGAAAAATGATTTTGATTGGTTTGTTAAATAGAGAATTTTTGAATTACTAAAGTTAAAAGTATACTCTACATACCATAAACATAAGAACAATCATAAAAAATGTCTGAGAACCCTGTTGACAATCTTATACAGTCAAATATCATTAATAATGAAAATGTCATCAAAGAACAACTTCCTGATTCCACTAGCAGTGATGCCACATCCATTGAAGAGCTATCTCATGATACAGTAGATGGTCTTGTAAGCGATTTAGGTAAATTTTACTTTTTTTTTTTTTTGCAAGTGTTCATTATTAATTAATAATCATTGTTAATGATTAAAACTAGTTCATTTAGAAATTGTACAATAGATAACAAATACATTATTTATTTTCCTTTTTTGGTTGCTTTAGTGCTTATATGTTAATAGTCTTGTTTAGAAGTTCTAAACTAGTAAGGTATTTGTTTTGATGATGATGTGATGTGATGACAATGATGACAATGATGATGATGGTATGATGATGATGACGATGATGACAATGGTGATGATGATGATGATGATGATGATGATGATGATGATGATGATGATGATGATGATGATGATGATGATGATGATGATGATGTTTATGGTGGTGATGATAACAATAATGTTAACAATGATGATGATGACAATAATAATGATGATGAGGATGAAGATGAGGATGATGATGATGCTGATGATGATAATAATGCTGCTGCTGCGGATGATGATGATGAAGGCCATGAAGATAATAAGGATGATGTTAATGGTGGTGATGATGGCAATTATGTTGATAATGGTAATGGTGATGATAGCAACAATAATGATGATGATGATGATGATGATGATGATGATGATGATGATGATGATGATGATGATGATGATGATGATTGATGATGATGATGACAACAAGATTATAACATTATAAGAGATTATAGAGTTTTTCTAATACTATTGAAAATATAACAGTTTTTATGTTGTCAAAAAAATAGGTAGCTCCTAAGAAGAAGCTGCTAATAATCCTAAATGATAAAAAAAAATAACTTTTCAACTTTATTGAACAGAGATAGTAAAACAATTTTTTCCCATGTTGCTGTCTACCAAAGTCATCAAAACGCGTGTTCAGTCTACCTAATATTGTTCCAAAGCCCTAAATATGAAATAGTATTTGAAATACTATTGGAGTTTTATTATTATTATTATAACCTTTTACGTATTTAGTTAATTAGCATTGAACTTTCTAAACTTCAAATTCTTTCCCTAAAAATATTATGTATTCAATATGTAATATGATAGATAATATAATTACATGATATGATATGTAGATTATCTGCCTGTAAATTACTTATGAACAATTTGTCTGATTCAAACTATTTGGCTTGTGTGCTCATAAAAGCAATATTCAAGAATGCTAAAGTTCAAGATTACAGAGTTCTTAAATTATGTGTAGAAACAAAAAACCCTTTGCATATCAGGAAAGAAAGAAAAGGGTTAAAACTGTAACCTTAAACTTATCATTTTGCTTCTATTAATGTTGTATGTAATGTGTATGTAATGTTGTAATGCTTACTTCATTGTCATGACTAAATCTTAATAGACTAATGTGCAATAAATAGTTTATATCTATTTACTTTTTTATAAAAAAAAAGAAAAGATTTTCATACATTTAAGAATGATTTGGTATTACTTTTACTATTTCAATAAAAATGTTTTAAAAAAATTTTAATGCTTGATAATTTTTAAATAAACAGTTCTTACTAAGAAATCAAAACATATAATTTTTTGCTTTAATATGCTACTCATTTATGGAATTAGCATGTTAAAATTTTTAAATATTTATACAAAGTTTTTACCAACCTTTGATTATATTTCTTAAGAAAACTTCAATGTGCATTAGTTTTACTAATTGCTATTCCATTTTTCTCAGCAATTTTTGAAAGTTAAAAAAATCAAAACTGCCACATTATGTGCACAGTATAATTACTTTTTTTTATTGTAGTGATTACAAGGAACTCATTTATTTTTTTTCTAGCCAATCAAAACAATCATTTTTGTTAGAAAGAAGGTCAATTACCATTTTTCTAACTTGTGGATTAATTTGTGGTATTAATGAAAAAAATATTATCTGCAAGTTTTTTCAACATGCTTTTTGGTATTGAGATGTTCTGTAATAGCCTTCTCTTTTTTTTCCTACTTTTTCAGGCTTGATGTGTGAAATAAAGATTTTAGAAATTGCTAGTGTTTTGCAACAGAAAGTGATTTATTTGTCAGGTTTGTGAAATTCAGAAGCTGATTAATAAAATACAAAATAAAAAGTGTTTAAGTAAATATTGTATTTTATGTTAATATTACATTTATAATTAATGTAATAAATAATAGTTTTTTGTTGTTTCATTCTAAGGAGGTAAAGATAAAGAAGGACACCCTTTGATTCTATGTACCACATCTCCTATTGTAGCCTCAGTTTCAAATGAAACCTTTAACAAAGCTGTGGTTTATTTACAAAAAACTGCAAGGTAGGTGTCTTAATTATTGCAAACAAATTCCAAAAAACTCACAGTTATTTTGATACTTCTGTGTTTGACTAACCTCAGAAATTTGTCAGTTTCAACCTTAAGAGTCACTGTATTGAGAATGGTCTGAAGTGATACTTATTTACTAAAGTGATAGAAATTTATGAAATGATTTGTGTTAAAGATTCAGTATTAAAGATTCTGGTTTTTAATTTTACATCAACTTTTTGTTCCTCACCAAAAACATCCCAAAGTAACAAATTTTTTGTTTTTTTTTAATTTTTTATAGCGTGTTATGGGAAAATGAGAAATTTGTTGTTGTTGTTGACAGTCAAAATGATAAATGGAGTAATGTGAAGGTGCTGATAAAATTACTAGAGGTACATATATTTAGTAATAACAATATATTTAGTAATAATAAACAGCTGGAACTCTGACTTGATGTTATTTATTTAATAAGTTTTTGTAGGTACATTTCTACCAGTGTTTAAGCGGTTTAGAAGGGACCAAAAGAGCAACCTAAACTTATATGCTCTTAAAGTAAAGATTTTTTAAAAATGAAATTTAATCTTTACATTAAGTTTATCTTTACATTAAAGTTAAACCAATAGTTACAATAAAATTTTTTTTTATTTTTAGGCTTTTGAAGTTCGTTTTATTCACTACATCCTGCTGATAAAACCGCAAGGTTTTGTTCAGCGTCATTTCAGTATTAAGGATACAAAACAACTTCAAGAGTTTACAAAGCACTCTGTGAGTCTTACTTGTTCATGTTTTTGTGTAGTTAAGTGAGTTTAAAATTTTTTTTGTTTGATTTTTTTTAATTTTATTTTTATTTTATTTTTTTTAATTTTATTTTTCTTTTATTTTTATTTTAAGATTAATATTTATATATTTCCATTGATATTAATTGGGGTGAACAGATGGATGTGTAACTTAAAAAAACAACAGGTTTACAGTTACATACTTTGTAAAAACGCAATTTCTAAAGTTATCCTTAGTTATCCAAATTTTGTTTTTGTTACAGTAAGTACTAGGTTGTTTTCTGCTTCCATATGCAGCTCAAGTGGATTTTTAATACTTTTTTGATGGCTGAATTGTCAATTTTACTGCTCACAATAGGTGTTTTTAGCTTTAAAATAGAGAGAAGCTATCTGGCTTCTCTTTTAGTGTAGATTGGTATAACTAATTTATGATGATTATAAGCATCACCTAAAAGTTAAGCAAAATTATGAAAACATTTTCTTTTCAAGCTGAATATACATGTTGTTTAACAACTAATGAAGTTACAGGTACTTTGAAATTTTTGATTAACAGTAAAAAATCGGATTTTCTTTGTAAACCAGTTTCTTTTTAATCCAGGTTTTTTTTTGTTTAAAATAAAAAATCAAGTTGTTCATTTCAACTGCAATTATTGTTTAAAAATATTAGTAAATAATGCTAACAATTCCATTCAAAGCATTTGTTGTTATTCATTGATGGCATCAATATAAAACCCCATGTGTTAACAGTTGATAACCCCATGTGTTGATATGGAATATTTTATTTCTGAAAAGAGAGTTAAATATTTATGTGGCCTAACACTAGGGAAGCTTCATTGCTGTTTGTTGCAACATAGATGGGTATTAATAAATTTGTAATAGTGATAATTTATGACAAACATATATTTATAATAATTACTATATAATATATTTTGTAATAGACTTTTATTATAATTACTGTATAATAATTTGTTTAATAGACTTTTTAAAAATATTTTGTTTAAATCAATTCAGTAAATTCTTCTTCAACATTACATTCAGTAAATTCTTAAACATTACATTCAGTGAATTCTTCAAGTTTTGGCCAAATAAAAGTTGTTTATAAGTCCTTTTAGAATTGAGCAATTTTATTTGGTTATATTGATACTGACTCATCGGATAGTTCCTACTGAAAGCTTATCTATATCTTTATGACTGTTAATTTAATAAAAATGGAATCTTAATACATTTTATAATTTGTTTGTTTTTAGATAGTTATTTTGGAAAATAAAGAAAAATTATATGAATATGTGGACCTTTCAGAGCTTCCAACTGATCTCGGAGGATTTCACAATTTTGTAATCAGTGAATGGATTGAGTACACAACTGTAATTCTCATTTGTGTTCTATTTTTATAAGTCTTCTTTTATTACTGAAAAAAATTCTTTATCTTTTTGAGGGTTTAACTAAAATACAATAAGATTCTTTGTAACTTCACACACAGTAAATTCAATTTGTTATGAATTTTACCTGTGAGTGACCACAGCAAACTTATTTCTCCCACTTACTGCTGTTTTAGCTACTAAATGAAATCTTGCAGATATTTTGATATAAATAATCAGTAGATTTTTTAATAATTATTTTTACTTTATTATTGTTTATAGTTATCAAATCTTTTTTTTTAAAGGCAATTGAAAGATTTCAAAAGACTTGTATCAAGCTGGGTAACAGTGTAAAAGATGTTTTTAATTTGTTCAATCGCAAGAGACCTCTACCAAGTGTTGAGCAAGTTGATAGCTTACAGAAGCAGCAAGAGCAATTAATTGAGGATATCTCTGAGGATATAAGATGCACTGTGGAAATCTTTCATACTTTGGAACCAATAGTTAATAAACCTCTGAGTCATTTGTTAAGAGATCAAAGTTTATTAGAGAAATACAACTCAGCTCAGTTGCAAGTTTGCTTTGAGCGTCTTACGTTTCTTAGTCAACATTTACAAAACCTTTGGAAAAATCAAAAAAAGTACCTTGAACAGGCAAAAGAAGTTTGTGAATTTGAGCTTTCATTTAATGCAGTATGTGGTTTCTTTACTTTATATTTATCTTTCTTAGTTGATTTTTTTTTTTTTAAATTAGGTTTAGCCTAATGGACAAGGCCCTAGATTTCTAATTCTAATGTCTTGGGTGCACAAACCTCTCAAAAGAGTTAAGTCTGATTTTAAGTAAAGGTCTGCGTATCGTTTCATTTCTGTATCGTTATCATTCCGATATGATAGTGGAAAAAAAGTGTCAACGGATTGACGAGAATTCCGTTATATGCCGAGGTTTAAACCAACTACATTACCGAATAAAGTATTTTTACCAATTTTTTGTCATAACTATTCCGGTGACACTTTTTTTTTTCTACTATCATATCGGCATGATAACAATACAGAAATGAAACGATTTGCAGACCCTTAATTTTAAGTTTCCATTTTCAAATGAAAGAGAATTTAAAATTTTGAACTAAATGCAGGACTTTTTATATTGAGTTTTGTTTTAAATAAAAAACTTTTAATTTAAGTAATATTTTAAAATTACATTGTGAAATTATTAAATTAAAATAATAAGTTAAAATTAAATTGTTACATCGTAAAGTACTTTCAAACCTTTTAAAGACTGTCCAGAATAATAATAACCCATCGGGTATTTGAAATATTTCAAGAACCACTTAATTGATTTTGTTAATATTTTTTATTGTTTTAAAGCAAATTTATTTCCCTTTCAAACAGTATTTAAAAAAAGTTGATTTTAAGCAAAGAAAATGTATTTGCATGCAGAAGTGAGAAAGTTTATTTTAGATGAGTGGGTTAAAATCATGTTCCAAAAGAGTATAAAGTCCCAAGCAAAGCAGTTTCTTTCCAATTCAGAGCAGTTTCTTTCCAACAATTTTATACATATTTTATATATATCTTTTCCAAAGCAAAGCAGTTTCTTTCCAACAATTTTATACCAAAGAGAATGAAGCCTTAGATTTTGCTAAAACCAATTAAAACCAAGAAATTTAGAAAGAAAATAATGGTTTTGCAAGCTCTTTGTGTGATTTAAAAACTCAGCTATTTTTAAATTGAAAAAATATCATCTCAAAACCAGCTCAAAGATGATGCTTTTTAAAAGCTTTATTGTATATTTTAGATAAACTTCCTTTAAAGCAAGTTGATTAATTGGTTTTTGAAATATATTTCAAAAACCTTATAGGTTTTAAAGGTCATTATTAATCTTAAAAATTTGTGGACAATCTTCAAAGACCTTGATTGCAGTATTTATGTTAGAAAACTTGCAATTACTTAGTTTCATTTTACTAATTCTACCAATAATCCTAAAAGTCACATGAACATTAATGCTTTCTTTAAATTTTTAAAATACACTAAAAAAAAAGTACTGTAAAAGTAAAGTACTGTAAAAGTAAAGTACTGTACTGTTAAAGTAAAGTACTGTACTGTAAAGTACTGTAATTATTAAAATTTTAGTCAAAATTATATATATATATTTAAATAAATAAACAAATGCAAATTATTTCAGATTGCAAAAAGGTTGATGCAAATTACTAGTATCTTAGAATCACGCACAGATATTGGTGACTCGCTAAGTAGTGCCAAAGATCTCTTAGAAGAGTTAGATGACTTCGAACTGAAACGCAAAGTATGTTGTTTTATATGATAAAGAAGGATTATTTCAGCATTTTAAATTTCCTTTTTACTTTATTAAAATATAAAAAGAAACTTACATAAAGTTATTTAAAGTGTAAGTAGAAAGAATAAATTTGCCTTTGTTTTTCAACTTAAACAATTTTCTTCTTTTAGGAACCTTACGAACAAATGATGAAGCTTAAAGATAAAGGGGTTGCCATGCTTATTGTTTTTCTTCCATTTGCTCATGAATCAGTTAAATACTGTAACAATGAAATACGAAATCTGTGCAATGACTTTGAATCAAAGTTAGAGTCTCGGAGGAGTTTGCTTCAAATCTCTTTAGATGTCTTCATGTGTTTGGAAAAGGTAAATCAGAGCCTATAAAAGTAATTTCTTGCCTTTTGTTCTCAGCTGCAAGAGTTTAATCTTTACCTGATCCAGGGCTTGAATATTATTTTTTATTATTTTCAATAAATGAGAATAACAACTAAAAAAGGATTTGCATAGACCACCTTAGTTAAAAAGATAAAAAAAAACTAAACTGCATGAATTAAATCAAAAAGGAAGTTCAAATTCTTTTAAAACAATAATTATTGGTATTGTATAAAATGTATAGTAACAATAGAAGCCAGATAAAATAAAAAAGGGGAAAGAATAATCATAAATCAGCATTATCTTACTGCTGGAGAATAATTTTTTATAAATAATATCAAATAAATAATTTTAGTAATACATTAAAAGAAATTTTTGAAAATTTTTCAGCTTCATAATTGGTGCCAAGCAGGTGTTGACTTGCTCGCAGCACAACCCATGGAGTGTTTTAACAATGAAGATGTTGCTTTGAAATGTTTTAATGAAGTTGAATTATTTATGAAAGATGGACAAGGAATTAACATGAAGAAGATGAATCAAATCAATACCCTGTGTGCTAAGCTACAAAACAAAATCTTGGATGAAAAAGTTGAACAAGCTTTGAAACGCATGGCAGAAGTAAAGCTAATGCTAGAGCGAAGAGAAGCTAGGTATAGTTTACATACTCTTATTTGAGTTCAGTCAAATTGCATTGTGTTTGTGTAAAGAATTTAGTTTCAAAAAATTTTTTTTTTTTTTTTTAGCTTGAAGAAAGTTGTGAATAAGCCTGCTCGTCCAGTGCAACCAGTTAAAGCATTAGTAGTTGAAACAGCTTCTGCACCAGCTGTTGTTGCTAAGTTAAAAGAAAAGGAATTGCTTGACTTAAAAATAACTGATGCTGATTCAAACCCAAAAACAATAAAATCACCTACTGTTCAGAACTCCCCTTTGGTTAATAAAAATGAAATCAAGGTGGTTGTGACAGATGATATTGAGAAATACAAAAGAAATCAGAATTTTAGGAAGTCGCTACGTAGTTCAATAAAACGACCTGTTTCTTCACCACTGGAGGTAAATGTTTATCTGTATTTTTTTTTTGTATTTAAGTATGCATTATTATTTTCTGAGTTTTATTATCTATTAGCTGGAAAGGGCAGAGTCTGAAGAAGATCCTGAAAACCGCAAAAAAATTCGCCATGTAACAACCGAACTTGTTAATACAGAAATTGATTATGTTAATGATCTCGCCACTGTTATGCAGGTAAGTTACTGAATGAAAACTCCGTAACTCATTTTGCTAGATACAATTTAATAACTGAATGTTAGTATTTAATATAGTAATAGTAAATATAATGTAGTAAATGTAATTAAATTTTTTTTTGGTTTGTCAACATTTAAACTATGAAGAACTAAGTTCCCCAGTTGAAGTTATACTTATTCTCATTAGTACTAATTATTGTCATTAGTACTTATTATTGTCATTAGTACTAATTATTCTCATTAGTACTAATTATTCTCATTAGTACTAATTATTCTCATTAGTACTAATTATTCACATTAGTACTAATTATTCTCATTAGTACTAATTATTCTCATTAGTACTAATTATTCTCATTAGTACTAATTATTCTCATTAGTACTAATTATTCTCATTAGTACTAATTATTCTCATTAGTACTAATTATTCTCATTAGTACTAATTATTCTCATTAGTACTAATTATTCACATTAGTACTAATTATTCTCATTAGTACTAATTATTCTCATTAGTACTAATTATTCTCATTAGTACTAATTATTCTCATTAGTACTAATTATTCTCATTAGTACTAATTATTCTCATTAGTACTAATTATTCTCATTAGTACTAATTATTCTCACTAGTACTAGTTATTCTCATTAGCACTAATCCATGGAAGTAGTGTTAGGAACTTTTTTTTTAAATTGTGTTTTTATTTACTTGATCATTTATTATACTATTTATTTGGTTGCTCTCTACTTGTGAGATTAAATATTGCATCCTCTCTATGATGTTATATTATTTCCTACTTGATGTTAATTTTTTTTCTATTTTAAGTTCAATTATTTTCTATTTGTCATTTAATTACATGATTGTTTTATTAGCTCAGTGTTTTGTCTTGCATAATATTTTTCTTTAATTGTTAATTAGATTAATTAATTATATAAGAATTGAAATTTTTTTAGAGCTATTTTAAGTGGTTTGATGACCCTAAATATGATATTCCTGCTCATATTCGATCACAAAAGCACATTATATTTGGAAATATAGAAGAGATTTACAACTTCCATAGCAAGTAAATGTTCTATAAATACTATTTTTTTAAAATTTTTTATTTAAATAAATTACACATAATTCAAATGATTAAAATAAAATTTAGAAAAATTATAATTTTACCATTTTTGCAATTGTCCTGTGAGTTTTCTGTGAAGTCCTTGAAAACCATAATAGTTTTTCAGCTTCTAGAATTTGATTTGTTTTAATGATGCAGCTTTTGTTTTGATGTATGACTTTGATAAATTTTTTGTCATTTCACAAATCAGTTGTGTATTGGGGTATATTTTTATAAAATGAAGAATATGATGAACACTTTGCTCTACTAAAAGATTTTTTACATATTTTCTGAATCTTAAAAATTATTTTTGATGAACCTATCAAATTGATTATAAATGTGACTCCAAATTGAACTTGGTGATGTTCAAGTAAAGTACTCACTTACTCAATTAAAGTTCACTTTAAGTAAGGTGAAGTTTACTTCAAGTACGGTGAAGTTCACTTTAAGTAAACTACTCACTAAAAGCTTTATTAGGAGCCTTTGTAAGTTGAAATAAAAAAGATATTGAAGTTACAAAAAAAAAAAAAGAATTTTTGCATATTTACAAATTTTGTTATGAAATTCACAGAATACTAAATTGTATTTTTATTATAGGATATTCTTGCAAGATTTAGTTAAATGTAGAAATACTCCTTATTTGGCAGGACAAGTATTTTTAAATAAGGTTTGCAAATATTTTTGAATTTGATTTTTTTAAGTGGACACAAAATTGCATTAGCACAAAGTATCCTTACCCTTCGATTGATATTTCACCCTTCAAAATATCTCTATTTCTTCAAATGATGTCATATAAAGTTAATACTCATTTTGTTAGATATAACCATGTTCAATGAGGATCAGTTTTTGTATTTTTATCAACCTTAGTGAAAATCAATAAAAAATAGTTTTACTGAAGCTATGTAAAATGTTTGTTTGCTCTAGACTTTTCAAGAATGCCTTAAAAATATGTGCTGTATTTTATATCAATTTCTTCTTCATTCAATCTAATCTCTCAGAAAGAAGAGTTTCAACTGTACGCAACATATTGTAAGAACAAACCAAACTCAGAAGAACTCAGAAAGGAATTGCATCAAACAACTTTTTTAAGTGTAAGTGTATTTTCCACTTCAGTTGCTTAAAAATATTTTTATATTTTATACATACATCCATACGTATGTATCTACATACATATATACATACCTACATACATACATACATACATACTTACGTACATACGTACATACGTACATAGATACATACATACATACATACATACATACATACATACATACATACATACATACATACATACATACATACATACATACATACATACATACATACATACATACATACATACATACATACATACATACATACATACATACATACATACATACATACATACATACATACATACATACATACATACATACATACATACATACATACATACATACATACATACATACATACATACATACATACATACATACATACATACATACAGGTAGATTATATATCTGTGTATTTTTTAGTTGATTTTTATATATTTGCATTTTTTAGTAATTTTTATATAATTCACCTAACATAATTTATCTTTCTATATTTCCTAAAAATGTTTTCTGCTCTTTATGTTTGAAAAAGCACTTACTTTTCTGGAAACTAATAGAATCTGCTGCAGAAGAAACTTTCCTCTTTTGATGTAGTACCTTCATCAAAACTTAAAAAAGTCTTCAACAGAGATGAAAGTGATATTTTTAAAATTTCTAATTACCTTTTTCAAAGGAATGTCAAAAGGAGCTTGGACACCAATTAAATCTTGATTCATATTTGTTAAAGCCAGTGCAACGGGTAACCAAGTATCGGTTGCTTCTTACAGAAATGTTGAAGTATGTCAGTAAAAATCATTTAGCACATGCAGATATTATGGTATGTTTTTCATTAAGCTTTGAAAGCAACTTTGAAAACTGCTATTATTTATTTATATTATTATATATTTATGTTATTATTTTAGTAAAGTTTTTTTAGTTTATTTCAGATAAAGGAAAATTAAGTAACAAGTTATTTTAAATGTGTTCATTGAATCTCTGACAGGAGAATGTCATTACAAATAAATACTTAAATACATAATATGTCAAATATGTTAACATGTAAATTATATTGATTCTGTTAATATGCAAATTTTATTTATATGTAAATATTTTTTTTAAACATGTACAATCAATTTAACTCAAGCAAATTTAACCTGCAGAAACCTGCACTCGAGTTAATTGAAGCTTTTTTTTTGTTACTATATTTTTCAATCACATTTTTTATTTCTTTGTTTTTATTGTAAATATTGTGCAAAAATACTAGATAAGACATTCATTAAAATATTCTTTTTGGATCTTTTTCTTTTTTTTTAAAAAAATTTATCATAAAATCAATAAATCACTAAAGACATTTAAATGTGGTTAAATTTATTTTTTGAAAACTTGTTATTATTTTTTAGACCATTATTCTTCTATTAGACTATGTAACAAAGTAAATAATATAAAAATATTTAATAAAAACAATATACATAAACAGAATATAAAAGGCTAAAAATTAAAATTGACTTTAAAAAGTGTGATATGATCAGGAAATAGCATAGGACAAGGAGAATAATTAATATACACACAAACACACGTTATATACAAAATAATTATAAAAGCATTAACGCCAAACTTTTTAAAATTAGAGCATTTATATTGTTCTATAATATATATTAGACTAATATTCTATTAGATTTCTATCTTAAAACAGAATATACATAAACGGAATATATTTCTTAAACTTCTGAACTTAAAAATTGTTTTTAATTTTTCTTTATATTTTTTTTTAGTTTTATATTAAGGTTGGTTAATTTTCTTCTTTTATTTCACAAAATGAAAACTTTAGGAAGCCTTACAAACTATGAAAATTGTTTTACGTCATGTGAATGATGTTATGCACTCATCTGGATTAGTTGGTTTTGCGGTAATATTATTGCATAAATAATCATTAATTAAACTAATTTTTTCGCATAATATTATAATTAAAGTTACAGGTTATTCATTGCATGTTTATCATGGCAGATGTAGCTTGATTTTCCATACAATTTAAAACATTTGAGTTTTTTTAAAAATACTTCTTTAGGGAAATCTAGATGCTCAAGGGAAGCTTCTGCTTCAAGATTCTTTTCTTGTTTGGGAAAGTAAAAAAAATACCATACGCCAGTTTAAGTTAATTGGTGGTAAACAACGCCAGATTTTTGTATTTGAAAAGTGCTTAATATTTTCAAAAAGAGAGTATGATAATGACAAAGCTTTGGGTACATATCAGTGTAAACTCTTTTTAAAGGTTCGTAAAAGTTCAAAAGAAAATGTTTGAATTATAAACTTTTTAAAAATTCACTCATACTTAAAATATTTAATTATAATTAATATTTTGATAATTTACTCATAATTAAAATAGAAAATTTTGTTGCTATTTTAATTATCATGAGTATATTTTTTAGGTTTTTTAAATTTTTAGTTTGTAAATTTTTCAGACTTCAGAAATTGGAGTTACAGAGACAGTTAAAGGGCATGATTGCAAATTAGAAATTTGGGTTCAAAGAAGAAATGAAGTTTATACATTGCAGGTGTGTTATTTAGAAATTAAATAAATAAAAATTATAAAAGTTTAGATTTAATTTCAGATTTTGTATTCTGACATATGTGCTTTCTGACGAACTTTTATTTTTTAAATAATTTTTTTTTCTACATTTAAATAAATTTAGGCACCAAATCTAGAAGTAAAACAAGCATTGGTGACAGAGCTAAGAAAAATTCTTATGTCTCAGTTCACTGGTTTCAAAGGTTAATAATTTTTTTGTACATGTTATTGGTAAGTTGGTACTAAGGTTGGCAATAAATATTTTCTTTAATGTATAATTTCAAACCTATTTTCTTTTTTTTTTTTTTTACCCATAAGCAATTTAGTTCTCACCCATAGTCCAATAAACAAGCAAACCCTTTGCTAAGACCCCCCCCTAAAACAAACATGATAATTGAACTAGAAGAATAATAGATATTAGCCAGCAGTGCATTCTTTTCTGTATGTTTTTAGGTTCTAAGTTTTTAAGGTGCTGAAGGTAGTAAAATGTTTAAACAGTTTCTTGTTTAAAAATCTGAAAATGTTAACACTCTTTTCATATTCCAATTTTTGAATTGTTTTAATATTTTCTAAGCATATTTCTTAAAAACCTTTAAATCTCTATATCAAAGTAAGTAAAATCTAAACCTCTACATCAAAGTAAGAAATCTTGCATCTTAAAACCTTTTACTTTTTTTTCTAGAAACAATTTCTCGTAAAATGCCTTCTGAAGAAGGAACGAGCCCAGAAGACCTCAGGAGAAAACTAAATTTTCTAGGTTTCTTTAAACTTTTGTGCATCAGTTTGTGCATGAAGAGGCATTTTAGCTCTTGTGGTTTTTATCTTAGATTTGTTTAAACCTTAAAAATTGTTCTTTTCTATGAATCTCTCTTCTAGATTCCAGTAATAGAACCAACTCTCCAAGTCAAGATTTTCTTTCAAGTAACAAACATTTATCTGGAATGACATCAATGAAAAGGTTTGATAGGTTTCCTTTGCTTTGATAAAAAGATTATTTTAAAGTGCTTTTTTGTTTAAAATATTTTCCTTCTTAAATTCTTCTGTCTAAAGAAAAACTTTAAAGATTTATGAATTTAGGTTTGTCATCGTGAAATCTCTTTACTTTTTATTTTTGTAATATTTTTCAGGGCTCAAATGAATCCAGTCAACTTCGTTTCTATGGATTCCTCTGGTGCCATCATAGATAATTCAAGCGAAGAGTCTAACTCAGATTGGTCCGAAAATGAGTTTGAGGCTGCTGATACTGAGAGTCTACCTGCAGAAACCAATTTAATCGATGATGGCGCTTCCAAAAAAACAGACAGCCAGGTTTTTTTTTAAAGACCTTTTTTTGTATCTATAAAAATTTTAGATTTTGCTTCAAGTTGTTTTCCTTCAAGTTTACTTGTTTTCTTTCTAAATCTCTTTTTTCAGGATCCAAACTTTATTGCATTAGCAGACTATGAGGCAGTCGAAGATTCAGAAATGTCTTTAAAAGGAGGAGAGCAAATAGTTCTCATTAAAGAAGGAGAGGAAGGGTGGTGGTATTGCCGCAGTTTTTCTACTGGAAAAAAAGGTTGGACACCATCTGGATATTTGGAAAGATTAGATGCGCATAAAGGTAAAGATCTCCTTTAAATATTGTTCTAAATGTTGTTCTAAATCGATCAGAATGTATTTGTAACTCTGGCTATGGTACCTTTCCGTTTTTTCAGTTCCTTTTTGTGGTATTTTCTTGTGGTATTTTAAATTTCAGCTCGAGAGAACGATTCTTCGCTTGAAGTAAAGGTGGAACCGGTCAAACCAACGTCGCCTAGTCCACGAAAATGGATTGAAACCGTCGTTTAGTATTTTTTTTTTTTTTTATTTAATAAATTTTTCTAAGTATTTTGTTTTTTTGTTTTCTATCGATTGTGTATTTTTATTTCAAATTATTTTTCTAAAAAATATCCTGGACTCAGCTGTAACACGTTGTTGTAAACAAGTGCTTTCCGTGTCGTCGTTTTGTCGCTGTTATACGTTTTTAAAAATTTTTCTCTTGAAAGTTTTTCTTTTTTCTTTATGTCTTTTTCAGAATTAATTTTTCGCCAAATAATTTTATTGAAAGATGTATTTATTATTGTGTGATTTTTTTATCCTATATGTTTTTCCTAAATTTTCTACTGTTTAACTATAGCTAATTTTAACTATTACACAATATTTATTATGTTGATTATTTTTACTATCTTTATTATATTTATTTTCAGTTTTGTTGTTACAACTATTTTCTAAATCTTTTAAAGAAATTTTTCTTGAAATATTTCTCCAAAATTTTTCTTGAAATATTCTCCAATTTTTTTTAAAAAAATTCTCAAAATTTTTGATTTTAGTAAATCTTGAAAATTTTTTAAAAAGGGCAGTTTTTTTGTCTGATATTTATTTTTATTTTTTTTGATTGGATCGCACATAATTATAGCAAAGGTGTAAATGGTTCATTAAGTGCGATGCTGAAGTATTTAATATATATAGAAAGTCGCTCTCAAATGAGCAGCTTGTTGTATATGATGGAAGGTTTTATTTGAAGTGATCGCAAATGTTTTTAAAACTAGATACGGTTTCTTTTTTTCTTTTTTTTCTTCTACTGAAGGATACTCGACTCTTCAACAAGAAAATAATAAATTTCTTAAGCTGTTTTAAATTTTACATAAAATGATCGGCTACAGAGAAAAACCACTCTCGTTCAACAAAAAGGATTTTTTAAGGTGATTTGTAAAATTTTCATTTTAAACAAATGTCTTCATTAGAACACGCTTTTTCCTCAAATTCGTCTATCAACTTATGGGGATATTAGCATTTTTTTGAGGCTAGAAAAAAAATTTAAATTTTATTTAAAGACTTAAAAGCTGCTAAAACATGAATTTGTTATTGCATTTTAAATACTGTTCAGTTTTTAATTCAAACAATTGTAACGCTATTTTTCCATCGAGTATAAAATCACTACCTTTAAAATTGCAGCCAAAAAAGGCACATGCCACTTTTCACTGAGTATAAACAAGTCACTTTATAAATGCTGAAATGTTGTTTTCTATTGGTTAAACACTAATGTAACAAAATCGTCAAAGGTGAACAGCTCGAAGAGTTAAAAGATTGTTCTATAAACAAGATAAAAAAATTTTATGATTTTAAATAACCCCATCCCGCAAATCTTTTCCTCCTACGCATTTCATGGAATCACATCACAACTGCTGGATGAATAATTTTGAAATTGAATAACTGGAAGGTAAAACACTTGTAGTGTTTGCTAAGAATATTTTTATCAAATATTTCAGAAAAGATGTCATGTTCAGATTATGAGGGATTGTACTCAGGGACTGTTAAAGATCTCTCATAGTATAAGTCTAACCTCAGGTTTGAAACATGGCTTGAAATTTGAAGTTGGATTCTTGCGTTTGCGCTTAAAAATTGACCTTTGAAACACTCGTTCATAGATCACTCGGCGCTCACGGTTTTTTTTTTTTTTTTTTGATACAAAAAGAAACGCTATGGAAGAAGAAGTATCGACAAGAAGTTTACGCAACCAAAATAAATTTCATAAAAATAACAAAGGATACGAAAACCTCAGAGTCCAGGTACCGAGATCCGAACTTTTTGCTAGGTTTACGGTCTCACAGTAACATCTATTGTTTTATTGAAGTATTCTTAATAACGTTCGGATGTCATGTAAAATATAAACAAACAGCAACTTAAAAAGCAACTTAAACCGCATGAAAATATTCATGAAAATAAAGTACTGAAAAATGGTAACTCAAAACTTCTTTTTATGATCTTAGCCTTATCAATGGCGGGACCTATGATGGATGCAGCTTTTCTTACATACGAGGGTATTGCAATGAATCCAGTTGAGAGTAATCTTAACATGGACGAACCTGTCTGGATTCTTGGGAAACACTTTAAACCTGATGAAGGTTTAGTAAAAACTAATTTCTGCTTAACTAACTAGAGAAAAAATCTCTCTCACTTACACCCACCCACATACACACAGAGAATAGCTAAGTTACTTATAGTTCTTTTATATTTTTTTAGATATGGAGAAGTTAAATGCTGAGATTTTGACAAAGTTTTGGTTCACATACAGAAGAAATTTCAATCCTATAGGTTTGATATCTTATCAAAGACATTTTAAAATTTGTACATGCATGTTTAAATGTCATACATAAATTTTATACGTATATAAATTTATACTATTTAAATTTATATTTAAAGTATAAAATTTTTATTTATACAAATAGAAATTTTGTACTTTGTTATTTTGTGTTTAACTAATAACCTTAGTTTGCATAAGTTTTTTTCTTTATTATGTGTAACATATATTTTTGTCTATATTATTTATCATATATATGTATATATGATTGTCTATGCTGTATACATATGCACACACACACACACACACACACACACACACACACACACACACACACACACACACACACACACACACACACACACACACACACACACACACACACACATGTATGTATGTATGTATGTATGTATGTATGTATGTATGTATGTATGTATGTATGTATGTATGTATGTATGTATGTATGTATGTATGTATGTATGTATGTATGTATGTATGTATGTATGTATGTATGTATGTATGTATGTATGTATGCAATGTAATGTAATGTATGTATGTATATGTGTAGAAATTAATCACACAGGTTGATTAGTCAACATAATTTGCTCTTTATGTTTGAGAGTTGTTTTAGTTAACTTTAGGTTGTTAATTTCAAAAGAATTTTTATCTATTATATTATGTATTTATTCTACAGCATACCCCTCTTTATGCTGTGAAGTATAAAGATATTGCATGTTCAAGATAGTTTGTCAAATTGTGCTGCTCAAAACTATGATGCTTAATAACAAACAAAATTGAAATTAAGAAGCATTACTTAATACAGCAAATAAAAAGTTAATAAAAATTGACATTATTAGAAATGTTTGCTATACAACAATATTCGTAAAACAACTTATGAATCAAATTTTTGTTTGCGTTTGCAGTATTTCATGTCTGGGCATTATCTCTGATTATCCCAACATATATCTACAACCATATGTGTCTTATCAGCCTTCATACCTCTCCTCCATAATCCTTCACCTAAATATCTTGATGGAAGTGCTCACTTTGTTCATCACTGAGGTTAGCAGGAAGTTTGTTGAAATGGTTGTTAAGGAAGTGAACCTTTATGCTGATGTTGCAGCCCAATCAATCATAACTTCCAGCAGCAATGTAACAAGATATTTTAATTCTCTGTTAGACAATGCTGTCGATGCATCCATTACTTTCACAGAACTGTCCTCTAACTTAGCGTTATCATTTTCTTCTTTTAGTGAAGGAAGCTGTGTGAAAACAGGTATGGATTACATCAGGGCACTCAATGGAATGCTGAATCTAGATTTGGGTAAATGATTTTCTGTCGAGTTTTTTATTGTAATTAGAAATGTTTGTGAGACAAACATAACTGTCAGTTACACAGTTCTTTTGCTATTTGCCATAGAATTGGAATGCCAAATGCTAAAATGTTTCCACTATCCTTTGTCTACTGGTGTAAGTTTTACACACATGGTTTGCACACTTTATGAAGGACCTACAATCTATACTCGTCACAAATTTTAATCTGAGAGTAATGTCTGCTTTCTTCACAATGTCTTTTTACTTGGTTTTGTATAACATTCAAAAGCATAACAAAAATAATCTCGCTTATACAAACATTGCCTATGAGTTCTTATTTAGTTATTTTAATCTAAAAATTAATAATGATAAAGATTATTAGAAATCTTATACATATACTGCTGATAGTCTAATTGACTCCACATGCATGTATAATTTAGTATAAAATGTAACTCTTTTTAAAACACTAACTTTTTATTTATGTTAGATAAAAATCACATGTTATTTTAACTTGACATGGTTATTTAAATCAACAGCTCCAAATTAATATAAATCAATTCTCAAACTTCAAACAGCAGAAAAAAAGTTAAATTTTGTTGACCTGTGCTATTTAATTAAATTAATGTTTACATGTAGGTTACATTTATTGGTAACATTGTTGTAGTTGAAAGTGAAAAATTATTAAGAAATTGTGTTAAATATTTTTTATGTATTCTGTTGTAAATATGTTAAAATTTTGTATGTTTACTAACGTTCAATTTAAGGAGGTACTGGTCCAATGTCAGATACAGGATGGGGTTGTATGTTGCGTTGTGGCCAGATGATGTTGGCTCAGGCCTTACTTTGCAGGCATTTAGGCAGAGGTTTGAATATTTCTGTTAAATATTTTGATACTAAATTCTTTCTACTTTTTTTTTTCTCTTTTTCAACTATCTTTATAATTTTTTCCCTAAGTTATATTCTTTGTAATTCAAGTTATACTTTATACTTTTGTATTAATAATAGTAATATTTAAATATTAAATATAATATTTGTTTTAGAATTTTTAATAGTAATATAGTTTTCTTAATAAATTTTTTTTTTAAAAGTGTACTATAGAATATATTGTATTTTTTATGAGATGAAAAGTTTATTTATTTTAAGACTGGGATTGGCGAAGTGGAAAAAAAGATAATATTATGTATAGGACGGTATGCTAGCTTTATAAATATATTTTTCATGTTTTTGAAAGTCTTAGTTTAGGGTAGAAAATACTCTTTTCATAATTTTTTTATGAGCTGAAATTTTTTTTTTTTTTTTTACTTTAGTTTTTTATATATCTTTATAGCATGATGTTCAACTTGTATTAAGCTAATATTGTTTTTTATATATCTTTACAGTATGATATTCAACTTGTATTAAGTCAATACTGTTTTTTATATATCTTTATAGTATGATATTCAACTTGTATTAAGCTAATACTGTTTTCAATATTTTTTGTTTTTAGATTTTGAACTCCTTTTTAGATAAAAAAGACAGCCTTTATTCTATCCATCAAATTGGTATTTATTATTTATATACATTCATCTAATTTATTGTTTCAGTTTTTATAAACTTTATTTGAAATAGTATTGATTGTGTCGTGCTATTTTATTTAAGCACAAATGGGCGTTAGTGAAGGTAAACAAATTGGTCAGTGGTTTGGACCGAATACTGTAGCGCAAGTTATTAGGTTTTTAAATTTTATTCAAAATTTCTGAAGGTAAATTTAGAAAATTAGTAAGTGGTTTTTTAAAAAGTTAGAATTAATGAGTTTTTTTGGGGGGTTTCAACTCTTTTTTTTTTTTTTAAATAATACTTATTTTTTAGAAAGCTTGTTTTGTTTGATGATGTAGCAGACATGGCAGTCCATGTGGCGATGGATAATACCGTTGTTATTGAAGACATAAGTATATTTAGTCTTAAAATCAATGTCAATTTTTAAAACACAAAAAATCAAGTAAAGAATAATTTGAAAAACATCACTTTACTAAATCATTTATTTTATTAGAAAAATTATGCAAGTCTTCAATTAATACATGGGGATGTTATGGTGAATGCTCAAACTTGCATGGCAGATCTGATCAGAATGTTAATCAGCCATTTTTACAATCATCTCCTCATTGTTCTTGTAAAGGTTCTCAAAAGCAAAGATCAAGTAGCACTAATAAGTTAAAATCATCTGTTAGCCAAGAGTCTCAATCATGGAGGCCATTAATGCTATTTATTCCACTAAGACTTGGGCTATCTGAAGTTAATACTGACTATTATAACTCATTAAAAGTAATAGCTTATTCTATTTTTCATGTAATTCTTTATAATTTTCTTTAAATTGAATTTTAGCTTATTGTTTTTTATTTAGATAATGTTTACCTTACGACAATCATTGGGGGTTATTGGTGGCAAACCTAATCATGCTCATTATTTCATTGGCTTTAATGGTAACTACTTATTGAATTTTATCCTTGAAGTAATGAACTTTTTGAATTGTAACTGATGAGCTGTGTGTTTTGTAAAGTTATAGTGAAATTTTATTGCCAGGTGATCGATTGCTGTATCTTGATCCACACACAACTCAACCAACAATAGAGCCTGAAAGATTCAACGTTCTCCCTGATGAGGTAATAAAAACAGCGAGACAAATTTCTTAATCTAAAACAATGTGTTTTAAGTATAATAATGAAAGCTTTGTAAATATTAAAAATGTTATGTAATTCAATAAATATTTTTATAATAGTATTAATAAATATTGTGTGAGATGTTTATATTCAAGAGTTAAATGAAATGTTGGCTTTTATATTAGGACAATTTACTTTGAAATATTTTTTCAGAGTTTTCATTGTGTCTACCCTTGTTTTATGAGCTTCCAAAGTTTAGACCCATCAGTAGCTTTAGTAAGTTTTCAATATCTATGCTTTTATTCATACACAGTAGTTTCCTATATTTTGCTATATTTATCCAAAGGAGTTGGATAAAGTTTTCGATTTTATTTCTTCTGTTTCAAATATTTTTTCTGAGGGAAATCAGTTTTTATTGTTTGATTTTTGTTTACAGGGATTTTATTGTCATACGGAAGATGATTTTGATGACTGGTGTCAAGCTGTAAATGAGGTTTATGTTAATTTCTGCAAACACTTCTTTTTTTTTTTTACTAATCTCTTCATTTAAGTAAAACTTCTAAATCTGGTTCGGCAAAAAATTTTTCAAAAAAAACAAATCTGCAGCCCACATCACCAAATTTTCTGAAATTTGGCACAAATGTTTGGAGACGTAACTTAGGAAAGACTGTAAATTTTTTTTATAAAATTCTTATCCGTTTAGGATTTACAACAACTTAAAGTTTGTTTGATTTTGATTGAAAAGTGAGGGGGGAAAAGTGCCAAAAATGTTTTCCGTTTATTATTACCCTTATATGGTGCTTTTAGTAATGCTGCGATTCTGAAACTTGGTACCAAAAGAGCTTAAAACCTGCTAAGTCCGAAAAATTTATTTTTGTATCTCTCGAAGCAAGGAAATGTTGTTTATTCTAGAATTCATAAGATGCACCTAATAATGACAATAAAAAAGGGCATTGACAATTATAATTATAAAAAAAATCTGACTGATAGAAAAAAAAATTTATTTTTGTTTTCTTAAAGATAAGATGTATATCAACTTTGCGAACAAATTTTTTTTTGGCCTTACGTTTACTTGAAGAGTTGTTAAGGTTTGATATGAACACAAAATTTTGTGATATTTTAAAAATCAGGCAATCATTCCCAACTTTCTACAAATTAATCAAATTAAAAATTAATAGTTTAGTTACTTAATTATTTTATTAATTTTTTAGAACAAAATTATAAGATATAAAAAAACCTTTTGAAAAATGAATACTCAATTTAAGTGATTTTATATATGCTTTTAATTCAAATTATTTATAAATTGTACAAAAAAATAAAAGATTAAAACAAAGTATGGATAAGACATATCAGACTCAGCAAACTTGAAATTAGTTTAAATATAAAAATCTCTATTTCCTAAGGAAACCAATTTTTTTCAAGTTGTCTTTGGCTAAATAGTTGCCCTGTTTTTGTAGTCGGTACTTCAAATTTGCAGATGATGTGGACATCTGGAATCCAGTATTGGCTATCCACTGGTGGCCATTTAAACAATCGTGCAGGACCATTTGGACACATAAATTTGACAAGCACATCTTTTTCTTCTAGATTAATGTCTTCAATGGCTCCTAACCAACCACTTTTGCTCATAGGAAACACAGGCATAATCACCTGGTACAAAATTTACACTTGTTACAGGGATGTTTCCAAAGTCATGAATAAAAGCAAACTCTTCATCAACACTGCATAGCTTTTCACCTATCTAGAAAAAAAAGCAACATTTTTTCCACTTTAATTATTTTGTTAATCATGTTTTATTAAAGGCATTAGGAAATTGTAAGTCCAAAATAAAACAAAAATACTTTTGACAATGATTCCACACAAATAAAAGATCTATTTGAGTTAATCAATAAAAATTTTGCATGTTTTTTAAAGTTAATGAAAGGTATATCAAACATATATATTTTAACCTTTTGATGGCCAAGTGGTACAAACTGATGGTAACTACGTGTTCCAGGTATGGATTTGCAGTATCCAATTGTTCCTTAAGTGTGTTTCTCACCAAAGTGATGATATGTAAATGTACTCCTTCAATGTTTTCATTAAAATATTTGTACATTGCTTGTGGAGATAAAATATGATTGCCCATATCTCTTTGCAAGCTTGCTAGTGTTACTAAATGTTATACTGTTCCACCTATCCCATCACAAGGTTGCTTAATGTGACTAGTTGCAAAAAAGTTACATTTAGCAGAAAGACCAAGATCTTCAAGATGGAAACAAAGATTCAAAATATTTTTACAATTCTTACATTGACCTGCACACCCATCTGAAAATTATTCAATATCTTTTATTTGAGGTAGATTTGTTTTAATATGATTGCTGACAACATCAATAACTTTATACATCATGTTCACATCATGCATCATATCATCTAAAACAATACAATAAGATTTATGATTGAGAAAACCTTCTTTTTTGAAATAGATAATCACAGGATGTAGTGTACATTGTAAATTTGTCCAATAAAAGCTTTGTACTTCATCCTGAACTACAAATTTATAGTTTTCTGAAAAATCACCCAGAAATAATGCTGTTAACTCTTTCATATTTTCCTTTCTTGATCTCAGGTATGATACTTGACTCTTAGCTAAATATGAGTGTGGTGCAAGTTTAGTCAGTTTTTTGCATACTAGTTCAATGTATTCAGACACTGGCTCTTTATTATGTGTTAAGTTTGACCTATCTGTTGTTGTCCACTGATCAAATTCTACTTCATTGTCATCTTCAAACTCTCCAATTTGATTATAAAGTTTTTCAAACAATGCATTCATAGTTGCTGGGCATCTTTCACATTTACGCATCATACAGTCTTTATTACTCATGTCACATACAATATAAGGTAACAGTTCTTTGTATGTCACACCAAGAGGGTGTAAAAGCAGTTTTAAATTCTGATGAATAGCACAGATGCATACTAAATATGTTCCTGAAGCACCAGCAGTAATACACCATTTTGGTAACAATGTGCAAAACCTTGAAAACCCTATTTTTATTTCTGGGTTTTGAAAGCAACAAACAATTCCTTTAAATTACATAAAAGCATTTGAACATTTTTCTTTATGCATACGTACATCCAATCAAACATCACCATCATGTTATCAAACATCACCATCACAACAGTCCTTTTTAATAGGCATTATACGGCTATAATTATCATCTTCATAAAAAGACTTGACCAGTTGAACTGTTTCATCAGGAAGAACTTTCCCTAATTTAGGATTAGGCATGGCTAAAATACCTTTTTCTAATGCTAATTTACGTGCAGTTTGAGAAACTTTTTTTATTGACCAGTCAGTTGGAGCAAGTGTTATCAGTTGTATTTTTTTAGATGTTGCTGTAGACTCTGCAATTTTATTAGTTAACAATACCGTCATGTTATCAAACATCGCCATCATGTTATCAAACATCACCATCATGTTATCAAACAAGTTTGCTTTTTCCATATACTCATTACAGAAACTTGACTGTTCTTTAAAACTTTCTTCTGGTATATTAAGGGAAGTGGCTACTTTATTTTTAATGGAGGTTGTTAATGCTGTCAATTTTCATTTACTTTCTGTGATTTTCCTGAATTATGCAATCGTTTGACCTTAATAGGAGACAATTCAGCAACTTTAAAGTGTGTATTTACACCCTCTTTTTTATTTTGAATGGATGTTTCACTAACAATATCAAAATCTTCATTATTTTCACTCATACTTTTTGATAAATGTTTCATAACTTTACTTTGATAGGTTGGACACAAACTTTTTCCATGTATAAGATTTAAACCTGCAGTTTCTACTTCTAATACAGTATGCGTTGTAATCACTTGTAGAGATGCTGAAAAGAAAATGTAACTATATTACTCAAATACTATAACATTAATTATAATATTATCATAAAACAATGAACAAATCCTAATAAACAACTTATTAAGAATGGTATTACCCATTAAAATGTAAATACATAAACTTTTACCTCTACACACTTTTTTGTGAGTCAGAAATGGAAAAAAACAACTTTTCTGATAACTCTTATATCTCACTATTAACATATCACAATGATGTGTGCATGTACTAGTAATTTGTTCTTCTTTCAAGTTTGTACGTTTTCCAAGTAGTTTATGATCGTTCCTGTCAACATCTTCAATCAGATTTCTTACTTGGGTTATATGATTGTTTATAACAAGCTGCATAATCATTTGAACAAATGAACAATTGATTTTGTTATCCATATAAAACTGAGGAATTATAATCTAAACACTTAAATAGAATAAATCTTTAATACAATATTCCTAATGAGCAAAGTACACTTGAACACAAACAATATGCTTAAAGTAAAAGAACATTTGCCTGAACAAATAGCTATTAGTTTTAATAGACATATTTTAAATGCCTAATTATCTACTAATTATTGTCAATTCTCTACTAATTATTTACTAAAAATTAGGGTGAAAGTAGATTATAACTAAATATAATTATATTTAGTTATATAATTTAACAAGGTAATATTTATTGGATATTATTATGTATTTTATTGATGGATTTATTATTTATTTTATTGATGAGATAATCACTATTTTATTACAATAAAACAATCAATAGAAAAAGTATATAATATTGTTTAATTTAATGACATAACTATTATGTAATGAAAATAACAATGCAAATTATTACATAATATTGTTTAATTTAATGACATAACTATTATGTAATGAAAATAACAATGCAAATGACATAACTGTTATGTAATGAAAATAAAAAATTTATAAGTTTATGAAATATTTAACAATATTTTGTAACAACTTAGTAAAAATTTAAATCACATAGCACACATACTGTTTTTTTTTAATCAACTGACTCAAAATTTGATTAAAAACAAATATAATTGTATTTAGTTCGATACCAAAATGAATTTGCTCACTTATTTTTTTTTTAGTTTTTCAGAAAAATTGAAAAACCAAAACATCATTTTGTCTAATCTTTAAGAAAATTAAAACTAAAAGTTTTTTCTATCAGTCAGATTTTTTCTAGTGCTATAGTTGCTAATGCTCTTTTTTATTGTCATTAGTGCGTTTTGTAGATCTTGAAATAAACTATATTTTGTTGTTTTGAGAGATACAAATTAATAATTTTCAGGTTAAACAGGATTCAAACTCCTTTGGTACCAAATTTTAGCTTTGCAAAATTACTACAAGCACCTTATAAGGGAAATAGTAAACGGACACATTTCCCTCCTCATTTTTCAGTCAAAATCTAACTAACTTTAAATTGCTGTGATTCTTCAAGGGATAAAAAAATTTTGAAAAAAGTTCAGTCTTTTCTTTACTTAGATCTTTACACTTTTGTGTCAAATTTCAACAAATTCGGTGATGTAGGGTGCAACCCCTTGTTTTTTGAAAAATTTTTACTTGTTCATAATTTTAAAATTTCTGATTTGGTGAATTATTCTCTCGTTTAAAACTTAAAAGTATTTTCTCATCTAAAAAAATTTAAAACTTTGAATTTTACTTTTTTAACTCGTCTATGCCCTTCTTCTATAAAAAAGAAATCGTGTATTTTCCCTTCAGATAATTCATCAATGTTTTATTTTGCTTTTAGCTCGTTGTGCAACGTGAAAAGCGCCCAATGTTTGAAATAAATCCGACTCGTCCACGGCACTGGCCTCCATTTGAACTACCTAAGAGACCTTGCCATGATGTTGATTGCTTTAAATCAGGTGATGGCTTTTTGCTTGCAGTTTTTTCTTCATTTATAAGAAGCATTAAATTTATTTTAAAAAATATCCTTCGATTTACGAAAATCGTAATTGTTTTACGACTTTCGTATTATGAAGAATTCTTTTTAAATCGAATTACGGTTTGGTTTAAAGGAATCTCAGTTATGACCTTTAAAAGTTTCTTCTTAAAAGTCTGTTTAAAAATATATCGTTTAACTTTAGACTTCACAGTGCTCAGTTATGATTACGGCGCTGAAGAAAAACGTTTTGATTCGAGCGGAGAGTATGAAATTTTATAATGGTTATATTTTATAGTGTGACTTCTTCCATTTTTGTCAGATTTTTGTGAGTGAACTCTTTGCCTATTTTCTAGTTACTTCCAAAGTATATTTTCAAAGTGCTTTGTGTCCCTCAGTGTTAATTTCTTCAATAATTCACTTAATTTTTCAATTAAAAATTTGAATTTCTTCGTTAAAAGTATTTGAAATATATGTATCATTTGCTTATGGGCGTGTATTTGCTTATAGGTGTGTATTAAAAGTCGTATTTATAAAACTGTACATGTAATATACTAATTTTTGTGCGTGCTCGTTTATTTTACGTTTAAAATATGGATGTATCGAATAAACTATAAAATTTAATATAGTATTTGTTTATTGTAAGAGTTCTTTGCTTTCAAAAATTGTTAACCTAGATATTAAAAGTTGTTTAATGACTCTGATTGGCTACATTTGCCGCAATATTAAATAAAAATTGTAGATTTACTTTGATCAAAGGAAATTAATTGTAACGTTAATTTTTTTTTAAATTTAGATCTTAATGTGAAGCATTAGACTTCCTCCTGTAATTATTTAGGGGGGGGGGGGGCGGGAAGGGGGTCCTACAATACTGTCACTTTTTTATAATTATACGTTTTTTTTCAAAATGAATTTATTAAAACTTATTTTGGTAATCCCAGTTGAAAGTTCGAGCAAAAGTCGTTAAGTTTTTTTGTTTTGTCTCTTCAGATCGTCGCGTTGGTTTGACAAGGTTCCAAGTGGTCCGCGAGTAGTTTTGAGTAAATCAAAGTTCAAAATTGTTATGTTCCTACCCATCAAAAATTATTAAAATCCATCGATAATATTTTTTACTCATGATAACATAAGCGTTTGCTATAAATATTACTATTTTTTATTAAAAAATGTTTCACCCCTCAAGATGCAGTTAGGAGCTTGTCATAGTGAAATAATCATATTCTCACTATGACAAGGTTCTAACTGCTGTTTAACGGTAGTTAGAAACATGTTAGTTACTTTGAAATTTTGTGACTGACGCAGTTAGTTCCTTTAAATTTTGTAACCTAAACAATAATATAATAAAAAGCTAATTTTTATAAATTAGATAATTGTTTCTGTCACAAAACAAGGTTACAACATTTTGTTTACTCTTTTTTTTATAAAAAAAACCATTACATTAAGTACAACCCTTAAAAGTTTTTCATGTTTATTTTATAGGTGAAGAACAACTTGATAGTTATCTCTATCCTCGAGAGGCATAAATGGAAATGCAGCTTTAATATCTTCTTTTTTTTTAAGTCTGCATATTCCTTTGTACAATTGTGAATCTTTGGTTTTTCATTCAAAACAGTGGAAGTTGATGGACTTGTTGCTGCATTCTTTCTGTTAGGTTTTTCATTGAACTTGACATTCGCACAGTTCATAGGTCTATTGCGATCATGGCTAGATTTAAAATGTATAATGTAAGATATTTAAGTAAATATTAGAACAGCAACGTTAGAAAAAGGAACTGAATTTTAACTAAATAGCTTTGCTGTTACTGAATACTCCTTGAAGTCATGTGGCTTCATTTGAATGATACGACAAGGATTTTTTCTGTTAACTTGTTTCAACATCCTTATCAATCCAATTGGACTATAAAAATCAGTTTTCCTCATGAGCTTTTCAATTTCGCTATGGGCATGATCCACCTCTTGGACGCATGAATGGCCTGAAGGGAATATTTCATAGTGATTGAATTAATGTTAGGATTGTCTCTTAAAAAATGTAACACAGCATTTGATAATATACTATTCCGATTTTGAGGAACGCAGGAGTTAGACTAAGTAATTAAGTCACTTACGTCGTTTTCCTTTGCCACATCACTCAAAATTTTGCAAAAGGCACTGGCAAGATCATTGCCACTTCTTCCCGCCATTGATTCAGTCCATAATGCACAGTACACTTTTTTGGTTGTTGAAAAATAAGCTGTCAAATTATACAAGCTTAGCTTTCTCAGATAAAAAAGGGAATTAATTTCTGCATGCGGAGTCAATATAGCATTTTGAAGGTCAAAAAGTAAAACCGGAACATTTTTTTCTTTTTTTTCTTTAGTACGTGTATCTCTCATTTCTTTTTTAAAAACTTGATGTCTTTGAAAGTCTTCTCTCAATTTTTCAGACATAGTATCAGTGTTTTCAGCAACTTTAAACTTCTCACAAAAGTCGCATCTATCCTTTTTGGGAATGTAAAAGCCAAGATTGAATTGGGTGGAGAAAATATGGTAGTAAATAGATTTTTTTACTAGCTCAACATTTTCGTTTATACATTTCTCTTTGTAAAGATTATACATTTTTGAAATATTAAGGTGTGGCTCAAGGTATTCTCTATTGATACTTACACGACAATGTGACACAACTGTTGGAAAAGATTTGTGATCCCTAGCTGAGTTGGTGTACGTTTTGGTGCACTGTGCGGTGTACGTTTGCCTTTCATGATTTTACCTCGTAGATCTTGTGCAGGAGTATTTGTTTTAACATCTTTGGTGTTGTGAGCTGTGTAAACTAGCTTTTGTGAAATTGACGGTTTAGTTAGGTAAAATGTTTCGCATGGACTTTTTCTCCTTTTACATGAAAAAAATATCTATAGGCGTAATTCCTTTTTGAAAAAATTTGTTTTTTAGCGTGGTCATCAGTTTTTATTTGCATTTTCACTACAATTGTTTTCCTCACGGTTTCTCTTTGAACTACGCAGCCTGGTTTTTATTATTGCGACAAAAACGTTTTATTACAAGTTGTTTAAATTTTAATATTACTAATATTTTTGATTTAACAAGTTAAAATAAGTTACCTTGTAAGATCAACGTTCCAAATTGCACATATATCGACTAACCTTTGTAGATAAGTAAAGAAAAATGAAGAAGTATTGACTTACTTTTTGGGGTAGGCACTGCAAAATATAGTTAGATCAACTTACCGTAAGGGAATGGCGCGGCGAATTGTACTTACATTGACTGCGGTAAGTTTGTAAATTTATTAATGCAAAAACATCATTACTTTAAAATAAAAAGATAACTTTAGCTTATAAATCCCCTTTAATTTTGAATTACAATAGTTATTTCTATGCTAATCGAAACCAAAATTTTGTTTCGCAATGTGACATGACCTGTCGCATTGACACTGACCTGTCACATTGACAGCTGGTGTCAATTTGAGTAACGTCATTAAAACGATTTTTTTTTTAATTTTTCAAATAATAGCTTTAATGGTATTTTGTTCTACATCGGTGTCAAATTAGATCACTTTTTGTTGATTTTCAGACCTATTTTTTATACGATTTTTGATGGGTATAAAATTCTCTATCATAATAATTAGTTAATAAAAACCAGCAAGAGATTATGAAGTTATTGTTAGTTAGAACCTTGTCAAACTAAATATTAGTTAAATAACGTTGCAGATAGAACTTTGGCACTTTCGCCGTTTGCTTGTTTTGCGCTATATCGTTGTAAATTTCAATTTATTTTGTTCATCATGATTTAAATAGTCTAATAAAATGATTAAGTCAATTTTGGCAAAAATGTCAGTTAGAACCTAGTCAAACCAACGCGACGAGATGCCTAAGTAAAAAACGATTTTTTCTCAGGAAAAATGACAGGATAGAAGAATTTTAATTCTACCTTTGTATTCTTTGTTGTTATTCTTTTTACTTTAGGCTTCATAAGTAAGCAAGACAAATGAAAAAGATTCCTCAGCTCTCCAGATTTCTAAAGATATCTTTCATGAGCTAACGTAATATTTGCCTTTACAGAAGATATCACAGTAGATATCACAGTAGAATCACAGTAGATATCACAGTAGATATCAGTGGCCTACTTTCCAAATGACAATCAGTGGCGATAGAAAACATATCTCAACACAAATCACTATTAAGTTATAAATCACTGCAAGTTTTTCAGCAGAAAAAGTAAAAAAACGTGATTGCATTCAATGAAATCCCCTCTCCCCATATACCAGTGAGAGCAGCAGAAAAAAAGTTTTTCCAGAAACTTCCATCAGATTTCCCGAAATTACTTAACTAGTGTTTCTATTGCTACAAAATGATTTAAAAAGAACTCAAGGAATATTTATTTACCGAAAATATTATTCACCGAAAATATCAATTGCAGCATCAGCAAGTCGGTAACAGACAATTTTAAAGTCAACCTTTTGATATGATAAACGCAGAGTTTTTTTTATCGTGATTTTAACTAGATTAGCATTCATTTTATAAAGAGGATTTATTTTATAAAAAATCAATCCTTAGAACAAATTGACTCAAAATTATATATATTTAGCTCTAAATAAACAACTCCTAATGTGAACCTTGTCGATTGCTACCTAATGTTAACACATTAAGCGGCAATCGACATTCTTAATGTGCACAGCGTTATTTAATAATGTTTCTTAAATTTTTTCTACATCCGTTGCTCTGTTCAACTTACACTTAAAGATGCAGTCTCTTGAACTGTTAGATAGATCTCTTCTGCAGCTTCTTTATTATCTGGTACACTAGTTCCCATAAAAAAGCCTTCAGTGAATTTGTTCATGCATCATTAAAAAAGTTGTTTGTGCAGGTTATATTAGCAGCATTTTATTAAGCCCCGCAAACATCCGTTCAAAATAGTAAGTTGCCAGGATGATACTTGGCAACAATGTATCATTTTATTGGAAGCTGCACTTTTAAAAATTAAAGACTGACAGTATTTACTTTGTGTGTGTAGTGATATGGGACCACAAGAATAATTAAATTTTCACCACTTCCTTCTTCCAAATAGCCAGCATTAAAAAATAATTAACTTGCCCATCTAAAAGATGAATACTATTTACATTGCTATTTAATCTCAAGATTTTCGTGCTACCGACGATGATGAACAATCAATAATTTCTCGACGCATGCTGCCTATAATGTATCATATTAGTACAAATGTTGTTTCAGATGTAATTAATGCAACCGGCATCTCGTAGGATCATGACTGGCTTCATTCCCGCAATAGAATAAAAGCTGACTAATTGAGACCAATTTAGATAGGGCTAGTGTTTTAAACCATTATCAAACCCTCTTTCGCCCTCCCTTCCCCTTTGATCTATTTGAGAATGAGAATTTTTTTAAGAACTAACGTAGCTCCAGCCGAACTATTTTTTTTTTGCTCCTCCAATCTGAATGACTTTCCGACAACCCTATCAGACACCAAGGCTATAAAATCTCTAAGAAAAATTCCACGAATCACTGCCAGTTAATCGATGGCTAATTCACAAAGTCTCTCGAAACGCAAAAACATTTCATAAACTTTTAAGCTTTCTTCTCATCTAAATTTACTTCTTTCTTCGCAATTTTTTCGCAACAATTAAATCTTAAAAAAAGAATAAATGCCTATTTGGATTTTCAAGTTTAAATACCAAAAACAGCTCCGTAGAAAGATAATATTTTGAAATACGTAGTAAACTTCGTTCAAAAACGAAAGAAAACAACCTTAATTAGATTTTATAATGTATAACGTTTAACTACAACCTAAATAATAATAATAATAAATAATCATAATAATAATAATAATAATAATAATAATAACAACAACAACAACAACAACAACAACAACAACACCAACAACAACAACAATGTAATAACAATACATTATATTATCATTATTATTATTAAAATAATAATATTAATATTGTTAACATAATAATATAATAATATATGCTCAACACTTAAATCAAAACTCCATTTTCTTCAATTTAAAAACTTTTTAATTTTATGCAATAAATTTTAATTTTAATATTTATCAATTTAAAAGCAGATACTAAAGGCCTTTTTACACTTACAGTTTATCAAAATCAAAGACTGTTATCAAAGGCTGTTATCAAATGCTGTTTTATATTAACGCGTTATAGAATATCTGTGCGTAACAATAAAGTTGCAGCGAGATTCAAATTAAATATAAAAAAGCCTTTCAAATGATAACTCAATTTTTTGTTTCTTCCCTTTCTTGTCTCATAGAAATGTTTTTAAGAAATTTGCTTTAGCTGTAACAACTGAAATGATTCTTAATGTTTGCTTTTTAACTTTTGGATTTGTAATTCTGGCTTCAAAACTTCTTGCCATTTATTTGATTATAAAAGTGAGGCAACGACTAAGCAATATACAGCATTTAATTCTTATGGGAATTAATTTCACGCAAGCTCAAGTTATTGCTTTGCTGAATTTAAGAATTATTCACGGATTAATCTCAGCTCAAAAAGGTGAAACTCCTGCTCTGGATATTTACATTACAATTGTATCCTTTAGTTTACATGAGTTTGCAATATTTATTTTCGTGGCAAATCGTTTTTGTGAAATATACTTAAATCTGCGGTACAATCAAGTATGGACGTATAGAAGGCTGAAAATCACTATGAGTTTAGTTATTGTAGTTCAAATTGCAGTATTTTTAGCTGTTATATTTTATCCAAAACTCTATGACTCCATAGAAAATGTATTTTCCATATACATCTTTCCAATAACTGATTCTCTTTTACTGGTTTTTATAATTATCACAATTGGATACATTGGCTATCATCTGCATCGTCATCATCAAGTCAGAAGGAGAACACTGCCTATGCACCATAACGTTGGCCTTCCTACAAATCAAATAGGTACAGTGTCTATACAAAAGAATTTGAAGCTCGCGTTTAGACGTTTTCTCGTGCCTTGTCTTATTGTTGTCAACTTCGTCGTCTTCTATCTAATCCCAGATTTAACATGTAATTGGCTTCTCATCAAAGAGCAAGTAAACGAAGAAAAATTAGAAAAACTGAACGATAAACTTTTAATTTTACTTTATTACATTGGATTTGCTTTCGATTTTCTCATATACACTTTTCTTACTCCACCAATCAGAAAGGAGCTTGTTTATATTTTTAACAAGAAGAAAAAGCAGCAACAATTACCATAGTAAAATCAATTTATTTACTTTAAAATCATATACAACTTTAACCGCAACAGTAAAATGATGAAAACAAAAATACAGAATATATAGAGTTATAGAATTACAGAATTATAAATGCCCTTTATTTCGTAGATCATTAAATTTTGTTGGTGAAGGATAAGTGTCACATACGGAACAGAGCTATAATTGGTTTGATTTGTCGTTTAATCAGGAAAAGGTAAGTATTCTAATAATTGTAACTGTACGTTTGTACTCTGATCAACAACCTTGCTAAATGATACGAAGAGGTCAAAACTTAAAAATATTAAAATACCTGAGAGACTCAAAATTTGCTCTTTTTTTTATCGAACTTAAATTTACAATAGTAAAAATATGGTATGTACTTTTTACTTCAATGTTTTAAATAACAAAATTAAAAAAATAATGATTTTTTTTTTCAATTTTTAAAGGGGGTTTACCACCTTAATAACACTATGAAAATATGCGTGAGCTAACAAACCATAAAATGCTGCATACATATCACTCCAGACAATAGAACCAGGAAATATCTAATCAACGACGCTGCAACATAGATTCCAATCATATTCGTATAATTGGGATCAATGTTGCAGGGTTGCAATTTTGTACAAGAATTAGAAATCCTTTCTTAGTTGCGTAGGGTTTCCACTGTAAATGCAAATTAAAATCGAGTTTTTTGAAAATTCAAAATCTAAATGATACAAAACAAACCTTGACAAAAACAGCAATTACTTATTGTAAATTATTGAAGTTTACTGAAAATAAATCGTAAATAAACTGTAATTTATAAGAACCCAGCTAAAACAAATAGCGTGATGATAATTAAACGTAATTAAATTTCCCATTACGTTTAATTTATTCAAAACCTTTATTATAAAAACAAAAACCAGGTTATTAGCACTTTTAAAAGATAGCGTTTAGAAAAAAAAAATCTTATTTAAGATATGTTTAGTTACATTTTAATATTTTGATAATATCTAAAATTTAAGATAGCTATAAATGACATATGATAGGTATGAAGGCTATAAATGACATATGATAGGTATGACTCTATGATCAATAACAGAGAATTGCGTCAGAAATACCCATTTTTTTAAAACGACATTTAAAACGACATGTGGCATCAACATCAAGTAGGATCGGAAGGTTATTAAAAAACAACTACAGAACGCGAAAACAAACTTAAATTTCGTCAAGAGCCGTGGTTTAGTTATCGTGAACTTTTCAACGCATTCAACAAAAACCGCGAACATCCTCTTTTTTTAAATACAGTCAGAAACTTTTTTTACTAAAGAAAAACATTGGGATTTCTATATAGAGACGTTAGAGAACTGCATGGTTCTATCAGTAGACAAAGCATGCATTAAAAATAAACAAATTAGATTTATTGTCCTGACCAGCTCGATCATCAGATTTGATTCCAATCGAATCTATTTGGGCTTAGATGGACAAAGAATTAGTCAAGGACCGAATGAAATCCGTAAATAATCTAAAGCAAGAACAAGATACTTTTTGCAGTTGCGACCGAAAATTGCAACAATTTTGTTAAGTAGATTCATAAAAGATGTGTAGCTTACAAAAAAGCACGTGGGGGACATTTTAATTACAAGTAAAGATGTTTATCTTTGCTACGGTAATTTTGATATATCGCAGTATTTTTATTGATAATTTTTGTCATTATGTTTGATAATGTTTTTATATACAATCATAAAGAAAAATTTTTCTCGCAAATAAAAAATAGTTTGTTAAATATATATTCATAATGTCTTATTATGAGCAAAATTACTTCGTAGTGAGGAATGGATAAAAACTTAAAGAATATTATAATAAAAAATATAGCAAAAGATTGGAAAAATTTTGCACGTGGCACTGATTGCATTAATATTGATGCTGTTGTTGAATATATAGATCATGACCTGGCTGAAGATGAGTTTAAAATTGAAATATTTTTAGAGAAACTTTACCATCAACATCTAAATGATTACAGGACTTGCATTCAGACATCTTTAAAAGTTATGAAAAGAAATGATGTACTGCAAGAAATATTCTTATTAGGTGTGTTTGCTTTTTGTTCAGATGTTTACAAATTGAAAAATAATGCAAATTTCTTTTCATCTCATTTTTTTTCCAGCTATCTAACCATATTATCATGTGAAAAACAAGCATCATAATTTAAATCAAAATAAAAATTTTGTTAACTTGTATTTAGTTCAGCTAAAATAGTTTTTTAGTTCTCCTGTCATTTGAAAATTTGTTTTCTTTTTTACGCATTATTTATGCTATGCTAAACCATTATAGTCATATCTATTTTATTTGCAGATGAAGAGCAGCGCAAGATTAGTAAGTAACTTTATATACAAATATATGCTTTTGAGTAAAAACATTTTTAATATTTAAAATATTTAAGTTTAACTTTGGGAAAAAAGTTTAACATTCTATGTTAAGTTTACTCAAAAAAAATGCCTGCATACTAGAGCTTTGTAAATCAATTTGATTCACAAATCAAGTGCTACTTTGATTTGAGATTTAATTAAAAGAGAAACTGATATGTGTTTTTTGAGTGATATCTTAGATTTTTAGTTTTTTTAAAATATATTGCTGGAAAGTTGGTAAAATATTTTTATATGCAAAATCTCAGCAGTTAAGGACCAATTTGTAACAAATTGATTAGTAAAGTTAACTGCTGATTAGTGACAGTAACAGTGATTGAATTAGTAATGCTTGGTTTTTATTTCATATAACTTTGACCTTATCCAGGAAAATATTTCCAAAATATCCTAAAATCTCTTGAATCAGCAAGTCTGTTACTTAACAACTTAGCATATTCTATTAAATTGCAATTTTTGTATCAATGGTTCAGCCTGTACTTTGCCATAGGTTAGCCGCAACATTTTCCTCTACCTCCTTTTTTGTTAACTCCTAATCTAACTTTTTAAAGCTACAATACCAGGGTATTTGTCACATCAGTGCAGCATACAATCACAATTTTCATCACACTATTCAAACCACAAACTCTTTATAGTTTTTATGCATCCTAAAGGGATTAATATGGATCTTAGTAATTTGGTGATGGATGCACATTGATTAAAAAAAAGTACACAGATTGTATGTGTCTTTTTTATACGCAACATGTTCATTAAAATTGAGTATTATTAACCTTTTTTGAACAAAAAACAAAGCTTAATACTCATAGCAAATATGATTAATGCTTATAAGTTCTTTTTTTTTCCTAGTATCATTCTTGAAAACTAATCACTTTGAAAAATATGGTTAACTAATTCTTCTAACATGCTTTTCAAGTTTTTTCCACAATGTTATTAGAATGCTTCTTAAATGTCCATGATTCTTATGATATTGTTAATTTTATAAGCTTATGGTAGCAGGAGTCTGTTACTAAAGATGTTTTTTTAAATCTCATGTTAAACTTTATAAATCATAGTTTTTGTTCACCTAATTGTTTGATCTAATGACTTTAGTTTCTTTGATATTATTTGCTTAAACTTTTGGTTTTTAGCAGTTTTTTTGTAATTTCTTACTTGACTTTTCAATTTGACTGTTGAAACCTGAAGCATTTCAATAGTGATATCAAACTTCTCTTTTCTGTTATAACTTCTACTTGTCCAGTGAAATAATTTTATCTATTTCTATTGTTTTCTTGTTTATTTGTTACCCTATCTCCTGTCTAAAGTTACATTTTTATCTTGTAAAACCTTAGCCAAAATTAAGGAGCGTTTTAACACAGGCTAATAGAAGTTTACAAAACATTTAAGAATTTAAAAAAATACTGTTCTATCATGTAAGTCAAAATTTTCTGAAGTTCACTCTTGAAAATGTAACTAAAGCTAAACTACTTACTAAAACAATTGTCAATTTGTCTTTCTTTTGATTTTGAATGCCAAAGTTGCAACATTTTGTTACTTTTCTCACAAAACTATTTTTATTGACCTACATACTTGTCTCAAATCTGCTCTCTGTAATATTTCCTCTTTTAAAAAAAGATCTTTTAATTTAAATGTGAAAAAATTGTTCATTTTATTTCCTAAAATCAGTAATCTTGAAGTCAATAATTTTTGATAAAGACATTTCTTCTGATTGTTGTATCTTTTGAAGTCACTTTTGATTTTTTTCAGCGAAAAAAAAAAAAAAAAAAAAAAGGGGTTACTAACTTTTGATAAGCTTTAAAAATTTTTATGTTTTAAGAGGTTATTAAGTTTCTCAAAATATTGTCAAAGTTAATATTTTCTTTTTTCTTTTTGTTATACACAAATAACTTAAAAAGGATTTTTTTTGGTTCAAATTTTTACAGTTATGTTTTATTTACTATCATATTTATCAAAATAGGTATTCATCTATATTTCTTTACTTTGTTTTTTGTTGTTTGTTTTTTTTTATAACTTTTCATCAACTTTTATCATTATTCATAAGATCTTTTGTTTAAGCTTGTGTTGAGTTATATAGTGATAAGGTTTTGAGTTTTATGTAAATTTGTAATTGAGTTGTTCTGTGAGTAGTAATGCTTGACTAATATATCAAATGGCCATCTTACTACACTGAATACCACTTACTACACTGAAGTCACTGAACACCTTCATTATAAAATTGCTTAACATTTTTAACCTTCATCATGTTTATTTTCATACTTTATTAACAACTTAATCATTTTTTGTATTTTCAGAAATCTGTGATGAGCTGAAAAAGTTTTATCTTACGAATTATGGAAAAACTTTAAATCAATTAGAACATAAACTCATAAGCCCAACTGAAGTTGAACTTTTAAACAAGTTTGTAGAATTAACTGCAGTTGACGCAAATGAAGTTTTAAGAGATACTGTAAATGTTGTTGAGCGAGAGTTCTATCGATGAAAACAAAAGAACTATAAACCAGTTAAGTTTGAGGAAGTATTTTCAAAGGACTTATCACTGCTTTTAATTTCTGGTATTGCTGGAATAGGAAAATCTTGGCTGCTTAAAAAATGCTTACTTGACTGGGCTTGCAATTCCTTATGGCAAAATGTGGATATAGTTCTTTATCTTGAATGCAAAAAGTTAAATCAGCTTCAAAACATCAGTATCTTAGATGAGCTGGTTCAAGTTTTCTACAAAGACATTTTTAAAGATTTAAATGTTTGTGAACATTTTTCTATAATGTTTGTTATTGATGGATTGGATGAGTTTGCTTATTTAGATGAATTATTAAAACATAATCCAGTAGATCCAAGTGAGCATCCTATTGTTAATGCATTAGCAGATGCCTTGGATACAAAAAAACACAAATGTGTTGTTGCCGGAAGAGTTGGAGCTATATTGCAATACAAAAACAAAGTGTCTGAATGCAGAAATAAGTTAGCTGTTCAAATAATGGGTTTTAATGACAATGGAATAAATGATTACACAGAAAAAAACTGCAGCAATAAAAAAGTTGTACAAAATGTTCTTGAATCATGTAACATCACTAAAGCCATGGCTCAAGTCCCGTTTTATTTATCTGCAATGTGTACAATTATTGGTACATCCACTCTAAGTGATTCTTATTCATTCTTCAGTATGACAGAATTGTATTGTTGCATTTTTTTATACTTTTTACAAAAGCACATAAATAAAAACAATGAACCAGTTTATAAGATGATGCAAAGTGAGAGTAGCAGGCAGTATATTTTTAGTGTTTGTAAAATTGCTTGGTATATGTTTAATCAAGGTAAAGTTGTTTTTTCTCAAAAAGAAATTAAAGCATTTGAATTTGGTGAACTTGAAAACTTTGGTTTTATTGAAAAAGTTGAATCACAACTTGGTTACCAATATCAGTTTGTTCACCTCACTTTAATGGAGTTCTGTGCTTCAGTATATGCACATATATTTTTGAGTCCTGAGGAGATTATCAGTAACATAAGGTTGCGCAGCTGTTTACCTATGATCTGTGGATTAACAAATGAAAATGAAAGATGTTTTGTTATTTTTTTTGCAAACTTGAGGAATTCAAATAAGGGAAGAAATTCATTGCTTAATGCTTTATGTGGTAAGTTCTTTTCATGAAAAAGTTTTAAGAAATTTTAAAGTTTTCACTACTTTTTAAAACTAAACGAGTATTATTTTTTTATAGTTTATAATCAATGTGATTATGTAATTATGTTTTCCAAAGCTTTCATCTCACATCAAATGTGAGATGAAAGGTTTGGAAAACATGTATGTAATTGTAATTAAGTCAAAGATTTTGGTATTTGATGTGAAAGAGAAGATATTTTTTTATAAATGATTTTTCAAACTGAGTACTTTTTGATAAATTTACTCAGTTTTCTTATTTGGAAAGTTATTAAAAGTTGCATGGAGATTTGAGCAAGTAAGTTGAAAGTGATTTAAATAAAAATTTATTTCATGGAAATAAGGGGAAAAATTTTAAAAATGAAAAATTTATATTTTCTTCTCATTGGCGTTAAATATTTAGAATGAAAACAATGGTCTTCATTTGAAATCATTATGTATTATATGATTCTTTTGAAGAACCATTGCAATTATAAAAGATTATTGTTTGACTTTTTATACTTATTGTTGTTCATACTGATACTATTTACATGCATATATTTTTCTTTTTAAGAAAAATTTCTTTTTAAATATTTGTTTAAAATTTTTAATTAGAAATATATTTCCGCTGAAAATGTTTAAAACCTATGTCATTTTTTAAAAGTTGTTTAAATTTTTCTTAAAACTGTTTTCCTATCATACATACATACATACATACATACATACATACATACATACATACATACATACATACATACATACATACATACATACATACATACATACATACATACATACATTTTTTCATTCTTTATAGAGAAAATGTATTATTTATAGAATCTTAAATTTTACTTTTTTTTAGATATGATACCGAAAAATTCTTTGGAAAGCTATCTTGGTAAATATAATTTTCATAATAATTTGTTTATGAACAATTTACCAGTGCTTAATTGATTGATAATGTGATTGTCTTATGTTTTTGTGAAAGTTTCCGCAATCCATATATATTCATACAACTCACTTCTCAAATGTTTAAAGCAGTTGATGATTCAACATCTTATGTTATTTAAAAAATAAGTGATAAAATGTTACAATGCCATACTCTTTCTTAAAATGGACATCAGGATTCAGACCTAAAAAATGTTTTCTTGAATTAATTATAAAGTCAATAATTTTATGAAAATTTCATTCAGTTTGAACAAATATTTGACTAAAGAATCGTTCCACTATTATTAATGTCAGTTTATTGTATTTCTGAAATGGTAATACTGTCAGTTGCATTCTAATATTGTCAGTTTAAAAGCCTACACCACCCCCAACAAACTTCATCGAAATCTGAAGTGACCTGATAAAAATTTGGTCTATTTTGTTATGGAATGACCCATGGATGGGAAAATTGATCAATCTGAAAAGAAAAATTAGCAATACATCTTCGAAGCAAGACTATGTAAGACTATGTTAGCCTTGGGAGAAACAAATCGCAGGCAACAAATCTCGCAATCAAAAATCTAATTTAAGATAGTTGCATGTTATAAAATAAAAGTAATTATAATGTTATTTATTTGCATGAAAAAAATCTAACTCTTGGAGATATTTGTAAAAATTTTGTTAATAGATACAATGTTTTCCTGTCATTTTTTCGATGCATAGAATCAAAATAGTATGAATTAGCCATATTAGAGAAACCTTGTTTAGCTTTAACCAGCTTGAACTTCAAAGTAAATGGCATTGATTTGCATCTAATGCTAAAAATGTTGGGCTTTAATTAATGCACATTATTAAAATTTCAACAACAAGTCAAAGATTTACAAACATTGCATCTTAAAGTTTATTGATCAAATATTTGACAAACTTAAATCATTGAATCTTAGTTTACAGGGATGACTTTTTTTACCAATGGTTTAACTTTCATCACTATCTATATATAGCATAAACATCATAAACTGTTATGCAGATTTAAGTTCAAATGGTGAAAAAGTTTTTGAGTTATTGAAGTTTAAATTTTGATCAGGTTTCCAAAAATGGGTTTTCATGTCATTTTGAATTTCATTAGTGATGAGTTGGCCGTGTAAAGAGCATATAAACTTTTGGGAAGAAAATCTACTGTATATTCTTCTTTAACTTGATGAACTGTTTAATGATAAAAGTGAGGAAATTATGGAAAGTTCTCTTGAGTCAAGAAGTTGCAGTAACTATAGCAGGCCATGTTGCAAAAAAAAATATCAAAAAGGTCTATATGTGAAAGTTGCAAAGCATATTTGAATGCTGGAGACAGCGATCTTGAAAATAACTCTTATCTATCTCTCTTATCATGTGGTGAACTATTTGTTCCATCCAAAAAGCTTGCAGAATTTGTTTATAGTGTAATTGCCATTTTGGATTTAATTGAGAATGAAATTTCATCTTTATCAATTCCTGTCATTAAAAATTCTTGTCAATATTTTTTTTAATAACAAAGACCATTGAAGAATTTCCTTTCCAATAATAACTTAAAAACATTTAAAAAAAGACAAAGAAAAAAATAAAAAATTGGAAATATAAGTTGTGTTATGCAAGCTGTATAGCATTTGTTTTTTATACTTTATTAAAATTAATTTTTATTTGAGTCCTATGAATTAATTCTTGAGATTTTTTGCATAGTGTAAGAATATAGAGAAATATAGATATATATTATAGATAAATATAATATACATAAATATAAATGTACTTTGATTTGAATAATTTTTGTGACAATCAGTTAACTTTGGTATTTTGGCAATGGCTACAAATCTCTAACAAATATTACTCAAATATCTTCAAATCTTTGATACCTATAATATCTTGATTAAATAAATAATAATAAACACCAATTGCCACTTTTATACTAAAGAAATTTAAGTATATTGTTAAGGTTTGCATTGCTTTTTAAAAATTAGATATTTAGTGCAGCCCTTTTTTCGAACAAAAATCGGCCTCTTGATTTCTTCCTCAAGAATGTAAGATATACAGCCGTGAATAGCCCATAAAGTGATCTGGAAACTTCGGAGAAATATCTGCTTTATCTGCTAATGCAAAGTTTTTATCTGCTAATGCAAAGTTTTTAAACCATGTGTTTATCATTTATACCTGCTGTAATTATCGAATGTGAGCTTTATTACTATCAAGTTTTAATGTTCCTTTTTAACTGTTGTTAAAAAGGAACATTAAAATATCAATAAATCAACAACCATACTTGCATGAAATTTAACTAGTAAAAAGTGATAGGGTAGGGTGGGGCTAATTGAGTAGTTTTTACTAAATCTAATAGATCTCTTGAATGGTGCGTCGGATTTACATAACTTTTTCACTATTAGAAAGAAAATTTTATCTGCTAAAAATTGCTTAAGAAAAAAAAGCGTTTTTACATTTGTTTGAGAAAATATTTCTTAAGGTTTACCGACCTGTTCAACCGCTGCCCCACTGTGGTAAGTTGAGCAGCTGCGTGGGATAAGTTAAAAATAAAGTAAATGAAATTTTTATTCCTGAATTTTTGTCATTCATTTTACTGACTAAGTAATATTTAAGTAAAAAAAATTTAAAAGAAGCAAAAATTTTATAGCTTTAAATCACATTTACATATATTTTTAAAAAAAGGGTTTCAGATAATATTTTAAATTGTTAAAAGTATTTAATGATGATTAATTTAAAAGTGTTTATGGACCTTAAAATGTTTACCCAGCGAAATTTGTTTCTCCGTATCCGAATTATGCCGTTTTATTAATTAATTTTATTAACTTTATTAATTAATTTTTTTCAAACCTGCTCAACTTACCCCGACTAGACTAGGTTTTTGGTCCAAAATCGGAAAAGTGCCCGTGATCTCACTTGACCGTGGTCCAACAACCTTTTGATGCGTATTGTATTACAATTGTATATACCTATCTATCATCCATTAGATGTTTTGTCATTTGATCGAAAAGAGAAAAATACTCTTAGTTTTCTTTTTAAGTTGTCAAAATAGCGTGATGAGTAAAACTTTAAAATCCATGGTGTCAAAAAGTTCACGTAAACCGAGTTTTCGTTATCAGTTCATGTGCAAATAAACAATAATTATATTTTGTTCGCATTTTAAATAAAATAAAAAATTAAATGTTCGATATTCCGTTAAAAAAAAAATTTACATCTGTAATTAAAATAAGAGCTGTTAAAATAAGTAATATTACTATTAATATGATTTTTTTTTTTAATCAGGTGACCTTGATGATGATGATGATGATGAGAGTGATGCTGATGATCATGATGATAGTGATAATTATGGTAGTGACGATGATGATAATGATGATGATAATTATGGTATTGAAGCGATGTTCATGGAATGCTTCTTTGAAGCGCAGGCATCAATAACAGAGGATTTGAAAAGATCAATTGTTCAACGACGGTGGTGGATTATCATAGAAGACGAAAAAACTGCTCGTGAAGTTTTACATAATAAATATTTCATGGAGAAATTCATCGAAGCAGGTATCAAGTTGGATAGTTGACTTGTTTTTAAAAAAATTTTATCTGGGGATGAAAGAAACCTTCTCATCAAATGTTCTACAAACGTACATCAAGTCTATTTTTGTCATCCATTGAGAATTGATGGACGTAACGTAAGATTAAATCCAAAACGTAAGATTAAAGATTTGATGATAAATATCAGTGAAAGTTTTGTACCAAAGGAGGAGTTCGAAGGTTTCCTACCGTGGATTCGACTCGCTGAAAAATTAAATCTTCACCTTCACGACGACACAAACTTCATCACCGACATCTGTAATTGGCTTCGTAATTTGAATTTCAAGCGGTTACTGATCAAGTACCGTGGAGAAGACTTTCACCGCATTAAAAAGTTGGAGAAGCGAAAGTGAAAATGTTTGAAAATATTTTTGTCAATGAAAAAAGTAAAATATTGAAATAATATACAAAATATTTATTAAGCTTTAAATAATCGATGAACTAAAATTATTCCTAATTTTCCTTATAAATTATAAAACATGTTAAAATTTGACATTTTCATTTTTGATTTTTTTAGTTTCTATAGTTTTTAGAAAATTTTAGCGCTGATTTGTTAAAATGTCTATTAATAGTTTTTTTTTTATTATTAAATTTGAAAAAATTGGTTGATGATGTCAGAGTAAAAGCTTAAAAGCAAATAAATACTATTTTTATATTTATACTATACTATATTATGCTATGTATATTTCATTTGAAACACTACTAGCAAAATGAGGATTCCAGCTGCATAGTAGCTTTTTAGTGCTCATATCGATCGTTTTCTATCGTGAGAAGCTTTTAGCGCTTTCAAAAAATCTTTTTCCAGATGTTACTTCAGTTTCAAACTATCGAGTGCAACCGTAAATTTCATAAAAAACTTCCAGCAATTTTTTGAAAATCTTTTTATAGAAATCTTTGCTTTTTTTTTCTTTAGAATAATGTGAAAATTACTAAATAACAATTTCTCGGAAAAATTCTTTAACTATTTTACCATGAAAAATAGGCAGTTATCGCCATCAAGTTGGTAATAGCCAGGACACATTTTATTGTATTCGAGAACAAGACAAGTGTGTCTGTAAAAAATTTCTCAGGTGTATCAATCTAATGGGAGTTTGAAAAGTTTCAAAATCAGAGACAAGAACAACTCAATAGTTTTTTAAGCTTGTTCCCTTCTCTGATTGATTGTTCAGCTCTTATAATAATCCAAAGCAGATTGAAACTATATCAAGTTCTTCATTACTGATATTTGTATCTGTTTGGTGTCGTGTTTAACGACCAAGTGTGTGGTGCGATCCAAAAGGCGATTGGAATTGAAGGCGCTTCATCCCAACGTGTAGAGATTTGTGCAGAACGCGTATCAACACTGCAAAGAAAACACCATTTAAAGATGAGAGAAATCAAAAATGAGATGAGAAAAGTTTTGTCCAATCTTAAATAGGGACCCTTGCTTGCCAATAAGCTGGCTTGATATCCTTGTGCTCACATTCGTGTTTGCACATGTGAGAATCTTTGTAGCGCACATTATAGCGGCTTTCCAAAGGGCCATCATGCATACCACAAATCACCTCACTACATACAACATAGCTAGAATACAATTGTCACCTTAAAATCAAAGTAGTAGATAACTGTAGAAATGGATAAAGTAACAGGTAGAATAATGCAACAGGTTGTCTGGTACATATACTTGCCTGCTCCATGATATATTCTACGACCAATCATCCATAAAGTCAAATGCAGTTCATCTAACCTACCTGCTATGCTTACCACTTTAGTGGGCAGCAAAACATACAAACAAACTTACACTGCTGTCGATATTGCCTCAAAACGTAAGCAAATATTCTGACATCAATAACCACAGGAGCTTTTAATGGCTGCTCGTGGATCATCAGAGCGTAACTCAGAATGGGTGAGAGCTTTGGCTGAAGATGCATACATTCAACTGTGAACCAACTTGTTTGACTGGAAAGAACCCTTCAAAGGTAATGAGGGCTAAGGCGGTCACATTCACACACAATAGACCTCGAAGAGCTTTTGATTCTATCAACATTTGTTCAATATTTTTATCAACAAGGCAAACTCAAAAGCTGACGTCGCCATGCGACTAACCCTATATAGTCACTTAAAAAATACACTGTTTGCAATGTGATATGTCAAAACAACTGGCCCTCATGGTAACCATTAGCTCTTTGCAAACGAATCTCAGTTGTATTTCGTCTGAGTGATAAAACACAACGGGGATTCGTTCGCAATGAGCTAATGGGTGGTTACCGTCTTGATGAGGCAATCACTTAAGCTCCTTAACAAATAACCATTAATCTGCAACCTGTTCTCGATAAGTGAGATAATGACCTTATGTAATATTTGTCATACCATCTGATGCAATCCTTTTTCTTTGTGTCGAGAGAGTTAAGATTGACTTTATTTTACTTTTAGACTCCAATCTTGTAGCCACGGCTCTTAAAGACCACTTGTTTATATCTGAACTCAATGCACTCACTAAGATATTGGTTATACAACTCATCCCGGACATTTTTATTGACCGCTATACTATTAGCGTATATCAAGCTTTATTAAGCACATCTACTAATCCTGTAATCACTAATAAAACCGGACTATCAGAGCCTGTAAAAAACTATGAAATATCGATGGCAATTGTACTCGCCAAAAGATATGCATTGTTATCCTCATCATAGAGTATATACGGGTTTGCAGCAAGCATGTTGTAAATATCATTTTTACAACGGAAATAAAAAAAAAATTTGCCGCTTACAGTTTTTTTTTTTTTTAACCCGCTCTTGTGCATTAAGAGAATACCAGTATCCAAAAAGGCCGGCAATTACACCACTAGCAACAAAGATGCACTTGGGCATTCTAATCTAAATTCATTTTTACCGATTAGCTTTGCACATAGTTGATGATAAGTGCACAATATATAACACACTTGCAGCAGCCGTTTTTGTAATTTGTTGTAACAGGTGTTGGGGTGGTCATTTTTCTATGAGTTCCTTCAGATGAAAGTATTATTATAAGAAAATTGAAATGTTTTGCCGCTAACATTTCATATTGTTCTTTAGAGATAGCTCATGTAGGTTCAAAGTAATCTTTTTCTTCAAGCTGTCACTTAGTAGCATTAACTTTATCTGTATTATGGAATATTATGCACATATTCTTTGTCCAATTGTAGAATATAATGAAACATAAAACATTGCTTCGATTAGTCGCGATAAAAAATTGCTTCGATTAGTCGCGATAAGAATTTTGATGTTATACCACCGAGTTGGATTGTGTGCGTTGGTCTATAAAAAGTTTTAGAGATTATCATTCGTGATGGATGGCGATTGAAAATATCTTTATAAGTGATGATCATTTTGCTAAAGTGCTCAAGCAAAACTTCCTATTTGTATTTTTACTTGCTATTTTTATTATTAGAACACAATACCATCCATAATTATCTTTTTTCATTATTTTACGACTCCAGATGAAATCACTAATTTTAAAGAATATGCTTCAGGCGGAGTATGGAACGAGAACTCACAAAGCAGACGTATTCAGGTCTTTTGAAAAAAGTTTTTCTAGTAGGAAACAATGTTGCTCATTAAGGTAAAACTGTAAAGGCAGGAGAAACTTCAGTAATTGCTAAAAAAGTTAAACGTGAAGCATTATTGCGTGAACTAGACGAGGAAAAGGGATAAACCTTGGTCTATACGAAATTATAGACCAAGCTCTTACTAATGACAATGACGTCAAAGAATCTAAAATTATTTGTAAACATCATATAATAAAAAATCAGAAAAAAGAGTTTGATAAAAGTTCTCAAAAAAAAAGAGTAATAAATCGATTTTACCTTGTTTTTATCTTATTGTTGGTGCATTTTTAATTCAAGGGGCAAAACATTAGAGCACAACATTATAAAAGTGTCCCACACGAAACTGACGCGCCTGCGCTGATGCGTGTTGAGGGGGACAAAAAAATTAATGCACCTAAAAGATGTGATGCATGGGCAATTTACACGCATCTCATTGCAAGACATCGCTGGATATTCTTAAATATTCTTAAAAGTATATGAAACCTTTTTGCAGACTATCCGTAATGCTTTTGTGTTAACATAATTGACTGATCACACCTCATAATGCTTCGCATGCAGCATAATGATCCAGCTAATACTTCAATGCTATGAGTCCAGTTAATATTCAGTTTTATCAACAGCTCATGTTGCAGTTGAAAAATTTTTTACTGTCTTCTTCCAACGATTTAATTGCTTTTTAAACTCATTTACATCTAGTTCCAGATTGCCTGATACAAGAACGAGCAGTTTGGAATCACTACATGTAAGGTGTTTTTTTTTTGTTTTGGTTTAGTACAGTTTCCTAATCATTATAAGAAAACATCAATTTTGTGTTTCGGGCATTAAAGGCCAACATGGGTGAAACTATAATTATGTAAATGTGTAAAGATTTGGATTAAAAAATAATTCAACACAATTTATTTACTTTACTTTCATTACATTAGGTTACTCGTTTTTTTTTTGTTTTTTTTATTTCAATTTTTTTTTTCAAATTTTTAGGTTATGCATTCAAATGTCTTTTAATTTTTCAAAGTTGAATTTTATTAAGGTAATATATTTTTGGCCGTAAAAAAGTAGGCCCTCACAAAAAGTTGCGCGATAAAAAGAAGTGGAGAATGCAATGGTTTCAATAAAATCTAATCCCGTATCAAGAAGTGCAAACACTCTTAAAGTATTTCCTAATGATTGAAGAAATATTCGATTTTCTTTAGTTGAAATAACTCGTTGTTTAGAACCGATGTTTCGAAACCCGTCGAAAACAAACTCATTTTAGTGGATTTTAAGTTTAACGTTTCTTTTCTTCAAAATTTCAACTTTAAAATCTCATCCTTTTTTATAATTTTTAAATGATTTAATATCTTATAATTCTTGGTTTTAAATTCATTAACTTAGTTAAACAGTTTAAATTGTCTTTCAAAACTTTTCTAATACAGGAACTGGTACCCCAGCAAAATCTCAGCTACTAACTTACTGCATTATTTTCTAAATGATTAAAGATCGTGTTATGGTAGCTTGTGCAGTAGAACTCTTGTATGACGTAGCGGTAAATTGAGGAACCGATCTGACTGTCCGTTTTGTTTTAAACCATGGTCGTGCAATCATTGAAAAGTTTAATGTACAAATAAAAGATCAAGAGGTGCAAAGCCTAGGATCATATGATGAATAGTGATCATATGGTAGCTAATGGGAAATAGGGTTATCCACTACTGATTCGAATGCTGCAATATCACTCGTATTTGCTAGAAATCATTTACATTGCACACCGCTTGACTTTAAGCTCTTATCCATCCTTATTCATTTTATCCAAGTGCTTTTGGATACCTGCTTGAGTTAGATTCTGTTTGCAGATGTTTATCATAAACACTAACAGTGGTTCAACACCCAACTACTCGCTCAATAATATTTATTTTGAACTTAAATTAATGCGTTTACATGAGTTGGCATTCAGTATAGCCTCGGAAATAACTGAACACATCGCTTTAAACTTTAACACAATAGTCCGTTACCGTAAATTGTGATGATGCTAAAACAAGTTGGATCATTGATATCGATGTTGGGTGAGCTAATTTAAAATAAGTATTAATTGTTCAAGTAGGCTTACGGTGTGCTGTCTAGTAGCAACCAAGATGCTAGCTCTGAAACAAATGAAGTCTTATCCGAAGCTATGGTCCTCTAGTATTCACCCCCATTGACTGGCACGTCGGAACTTTACAACACTTAGTTGGGGACTGTCAAACTGTTTCCAACAACTCATTCACGTTGGAGGTTTAGAATTCAGAAAATCTGGTAATGATCTTCAGATTTTAATCACTCGGACAGCCGGAACAGGAACAGTAGATGTCTGTGTGTTTAAGATCATGGATTCAAAAGCAATGTTTGATGGTTTAAGATGGTGTTTTATGGTAAGTTAAATGATTGACAAGTGCGGTTGCAAAAAAAAATCTTTGCATGACTGATTGTACCAATGCTTACATGTTGGCTTGTCTACTTTTGGCTACTTCTTTTGGTTGTTTAATAGTGAGTAGTTTTTATGCGTATTAGTTCCCTTTAAGAGCGAAAAAATATTTGTTAAAATACTCACCGTTATGTAACCGAAATGTGGTAGCCAACTATATTATTTCATACAATTATCTTCTACTTTGAATTTATGATAGCTACAGCAGTCTGATTATAAAGGTCGAGGTTGATGAGATACTTTATTGTATCCATGATAACCCTTCGAGGAGCCATCATAATGTGCCGTCATCATATCAATACGCAAAAACCTTAACAGCTTAATTTTTTCGCAAAACTTAAAGTAAAAAAAATTTATTAAATGTCTTAGATATTTATACTTTAAGGTTTAAATTAAATAGCAAATTGAATAATAATAATAATAATAATAATGATAATAATAATAATAATAATAATAATAATAATAATAATAATAATAATAATAATAATAATAATAATAATAATAATAATAATAATAATAATAATAATAATAATAATAATAATAATAATAATAATAATAATAATAATAATAATAATAATAATAATAATAATAATAATAATAATAATAATAATAATAATAATAATAATAATAATAATAATAATAATAATAATAATAATAATAATAATAATAATAATAATAATAATAATAATATTAATAATAATAATATTAATAATAATAATAATAATAATAATAATAATAATAATAATAATAATAATAATAATAATAATAATAATAATAATAATAATAATAATAATAATAATAATAATAATAATAATAATAATATTAATAATAATAATAATAATAATAATAATATTAATAATAATAATAATATTGTCTTCAAATCAAAAACTTTTTTTATATCGTAGCGTTTTTTAAATTGCAGAGGTTTTTAATTTTAATGTTAAACCATTTAAAATACATTTATTAAAGACACATTTTACAGACTTGCAGATTTTACAGATTTTTATTATTAGCTATTTCTAAATTGTTTCTATTGCATTATTAAAATTTTTGTGCGTCACAAAGGTGCAACAAGAATCAATTTAATTAAAAAAAGCCTTTCAAATGATAACTCAATTTTTTTTCTTCTTTCCATTTTCAGTTTCATAAATTAATCTTTTAAAAATTTGCTTCAGTTGCAACATCAGAAATGATTCTTAATGTTTGCTTTTTAACTTTTGGATTTGTAATTCTGGTTTCAAAAATTCTTGCCATTTACTTGACTATAAAAGTGAAACGAAGACTAAGCAATATACAGCGTTTGATTCTTATGGTAATTAATTTCACGCAAGCTCAAATTATCGTTTTGGAGAACTTGAGAATTATTCCCGGAATATTCACAGTTGAAGAAAGTGAAGTTACTGCACTACATATTTATCTTACAATTGTACCCTCTAGTTTATTTGAATTTGCGATATTTATTTTCGTGGCAAATCGCTTTTGCGAAATATACTTAAATCTGCGGTACAATCAAGTATGGACGTATAGAAGGCTGAAAATCGCTGTGGGATTAGTTATTGTAGTTTACGCTACAGTATTTTTAGTTGTAGTATTTTATCCAAATTCTTATAAGTCCATGGACAAAATATTTTGCATATACGTCTTCCCAACAATTGAATCAATTTTACTGATTCTTTTAACTATCGCGAATGGATACATTGGGTATCATCTGTATCGTCATCATCAAGTAAGAAGGAGAACACTGCCTATGCAGCACAACGTCGGTCTTCCTGCAAATCAAATTGGTACAGCCTCTAAACATAAGAATTCAAAGCTCGCGTTTAGAAGTTTTCTCGTGCCTTGTCTTGTTGTTAGCAACTTCTCTGTCTTCTTTGTAATCCCAGATTTAACATACAGTTGGCTTCTCATCAATGAGCAAGGAGATAAACTGAATGATGTACTTTTATTTTTAATTTATTACATAGGATTTGGATTTGATTTTCTTATATACGCTTTTCTTACTCCGCCAATCAGAAAGGAGCTTGTTTATATTTTTAACAAGAAGGAAAAGCAGCGACAATTACCTTAGTATAATCAATTTATAATATACTTTAAAATCATATACAACTTTAACCGCAACAATAACATGGGGTTTAAAAAAATACAGAATATATAAAGTTACAGAATTACAGAATTTACAGAATTATAAAAGCTCTTTATTTCATAGATTGTTAATTTTTGTTGGTCAATGATAGTTGTCACCTAGGGAACAGAGCTATAATTGGTTTGATTTGTCATTTGATCAGGAAAGGGTTAATATTCCAGTACTTATATTTTTAACTAGAAGAAAAAGCAGCAACAACTACCATAGTAAAATCAATTTATAATTTATAAAATATTTCAAAATCATATACAACTTTAGCAGCAACATTAAAATGGGGCTTACAAAAAAACAGAATATACCGAATTTATAGAATAACAGAATTATAAAAGCGGTCCATTTCATGGATCATTAAACTTTGTTGGTCAAGAAAAGTTGCCACCTACGAAACAGTGCTACGATTGGTTTGATTTGTCATTTGATCAGGAAAAGGTAAATAATCCAGTATTTATAACTCTACGTTTATTCTCTGATCAATCCCCTTTCTAAATGATAAGAAGAAATCAAAACTTGAAAAAGATTTCGCCTGGGAGACTTTTAAAATTTGCTTTTTTTTTATTATAAAACTTAATTTTGTTGCTTTTCTGATAACGTTTTTAAAAATTTTTAGATGTAGAAAAACTTGTTTCAAAAGATTTAATTAAAAAAGAATTATGAATTTTTTTAAAAGAATTATAAAAAGAATTATAAAACAAAACAAACTGAGGAAAACTAAGTGTTTTTTTTTACGATCTCCTGTTCTACGACCAAAATATATGTTGCAATAAGTATTTTTCACACAACGAATGCAATTACACTGTTGGATTTTTCATTTGGTTGATGGGGCCACTTGAAATGCCTAGCAACCGTTCATTTTACATATTGCTAGTTTAAGTGGATTTCTTAAAATAACGAATTTATAAACAAGAAACCGAGAAAACAAAACCGGGTTTTAATACTCGCTTTTAAAACGGTGTTTAGCTTTAACAATTTTTTTAATGCAAAATACTTTAAATCTTGTTAATGATAACTGATTCGCCCCTGAGAATTCGATTCGCCCCTGAGAAACTTCAAGGCGCTTTTTAAGTTCTAAAAGCTTTTTAATTTCAGCATCTATTATGTCTTTACTTGCTTTTTCGGCCTTGACTTTTCTCACTGTATTTCCCTAATCCAAAAACAGAATAAGATTACGACAGGAAAATTTATCAAAACAAAATTAGCTCTTAAGAAAGGACAACTAACTTGTTTGATGACTTCTTCTTCCAACTTAACGACATCAAGTGATTCTGTAACTAAATGAAATTTAAAAGTTAAAAAGCTGACAGGCTGTTTTTCGGAGTCAGTTGGTGGAACCTTGATTTTAAAAAATCGAAATTTTATATAAGCACGCGCAAAAAAAAAATAAAAATTGGAAAAAAAAAAAAGAAAAAGAGTTATACTGTTATACTGTTGCATCTTTGATTCCAGAAAATCGTTTTTTAAACTCTTCCCCTAAAGAAGTTTCGAGCTTTTGAAACAATGGAGCTCCTGTTTCCTGCCTCCTCAGGCAGTAGTCCTATAGGAAAAGAATGGTTTCTGACAACTTGATACAAGAGAACAATTATTTTTGGAGAACATATTTACGAAGTGTTTTTCTGCAGTACTGCTTATCCACGTTGGGGTGCTTACATAATAACAGAGATAATGATATCTTTTCATCGAACTTTTATATATTCCGAAAAGTATAACAGCTAAACCCAGGATTTTCTTAATCCTTTCTTATATCATCTTTTTCTTTAGTGCAACGGTTTCCATCTTCTAAATAATATAAGCATAAAATAAGTTAAAATAGTTTATTTAAACAAAATGGTACAATATAAGGCAACCTTCTCCGACATGAAAAAGGATTAAAAAATGATTTATAAAACAATCAAGTAAAAAAAAGCATTTTTAATCGAATGTAAGATACAAATCTGACTGAGAGGAACTCCAGAGAAATTTGAAAATAATTCGACTTCCAACATCATACTTATGGCTTTTTTCTTTTATTTGTGGTTCCTTTTCTTCAACTTTACAAGGCTATTCTGACTTGTCACTAATCAACTGCTCATTATCTTCCACCATCACAGAAATATTAAACTCAAGACGAGTCTTTGTATTTTTCAACACCTTTATAGTTTCAAACATAGCTTGAATTTGCTCAACCAAACTATTACAACTCTCTGTCAAAATCTCATACTAAAAGAAATGGCAAATACAAGTATTAGAAATTGTGATTTTAAAAACTTATAGAAAGCAACATGTGACTAATTAAAGAGTTTTTTTTTTTTTCAGAGATAAAATAAAAGTAAACTCCTCAGCACCATAAAAAAACAACAAAAAAAAAATTTGGTACCTAATCATGAAAAACCTGCTCCATGGCTTTCATTTCTGAACATTTACTCTGTAGTGATTCTTAAGATTGATAATAAAGTTCTTTAAGTATTGCATTTTGTTTATAAGCCTTCTGTTGCAATTATTTATTTTACATTTATTTTATTCAATAATTACGTAAGAAGGCAATCTCCTGTTCCACGTTTGAAATATGGAGAACCAAAGTTTACTAACGGTATTTAGCTTATGGAACAGAGATTCATTGGCGTTCAGATCAAGAATTTGCTAAAGAACACCTGTGAAAAACATTGAAAGATTTTTTAGTAAATTATGATGATTTCATTACTTGTTTTTTATTGCAAAGTTTCTGAGGGCGGACGGAGGGGGAGGTTAATTTTCCGAAAAAAATGCTACATAAAACTTTTTTTAAACTTTGAAAATCTTTCTAATTTTTAAATCAAAATGCTTTTGATAGTTTTGTTTTTTTTTCAGTAGAGAACATTTGCGGAGAATTCGTTTTGAAAAAACAAGTTGTTTAACATACTAACCTCCTTCTCAACCATCATTTTAATAAGTCTCCCCTTCCTCCCCCCTCCCTATTCGCCTAGGGGAGGCAAATCTTTTTGATAAGCGACATAGAAAAAATTTATTTTATGACGCCTGATTTATTTTATGTCATTAACTTAGCCTCAACCTTTATTGATGGATAAAAATAAAATTTCTTTTATCAGTTTGAAACATTTCTTTTATCGGTTTGAAACATTTTGGCTTGAAATAGTAAAAACTAAATATAAAGGCAACTTTTTGAATCTGCAATTGTTCCTAAAATTATCTACACCAAGTGTTATACCATTACACTGGGATTTATCCATTGTTTTATTGTGCGTTGATAGTAAGTTTTCTGTTCTTGGTTCACTTTTACATTTGCTGATAACAACACAAAAAACAAGAAAAAAAAAAAAAATTTCAACTTTTTTTTGCGATTTAAAACAGAAAATTACAGTCGTGGTATTGCAGTTATTTACATTCGTGAATTGCTGTCACGCCTGTTTGCGGATTTAGAAAGTTTTACAAAATCTATAAAGGGTGTGGTTAACTGTGCACATTACATACCCTCTAATACTTTTAGCAATTAAACCATAAGTTTTACTCTAGTGAATCGTATCTTCTACATCGTACTTCCCCTATTTCTGTCAAGGTAAGGGAGTTAAAATCGTTTATTAGAGAGCTTACAATATGAAAACTGCAACGGCAACGAAGACGACAAAGGTCTGGATCTAGCGGTTGTGACTTGCAGTTGCGGTATTCCAATAAAATTAGTTACGAATTTCCGCTTCAAAAAAAAGAAAACATCTTGAAATAAACAAAATAAAAATTAAAAATAGCTCCTCTAATAAATATTAGAAATAGTTTATTGTTTGCATTAGAATCAAATATCATAGACGACGAGGAATTTTTACTACGGTACATATTAATTCTGTCTAAGAATCCAGATTACCGTTTCGGAGTTTTAAGCAATTTTGTTTAGAAATCATGTCTGATGATAAATGCAAAAGTGAATTTAGATTTCTACGTAGTGATATATATCGCATACTCAATGTACTTCAACTACCTCAAGAGTTTGTATATTACAACGGGTTAAAAGTTTCTCCAGTAGAAACGCGGCGTATTTTTTAAAAACGGTTTTCCTACCCATGTAGACTACTCAATATGATACTCGATATATATATATATATATATATATATATATATATATATATATATATATATATATATATATATATATATATATATATATATATTTATATTTATATTTATATTTATACTTATGTATACATCCTAAACTTGTATCAAAAATTAAATAATTACTTTGTTACACTTTTGGAGCAAGAACCACTTTGATCCATTTATAAGCCGTTTTCAGAAAACACGAATTTCAACGTTTTGACGTTGCGTAAAAAGTTTTAAAACGGCATTTCAGGGAATCCAAACCATTGCGCATATCTAGTGTCAAATATTTATCATAAATTGTAGAAGTTGCTGTTGCAGTTTTCTTATCGTAAGCTCTCAATTTCTCCAATGACCGCAAGCATAAGAGAACGCACTCTTTCAAAGCCTAGTAACTAATGACGAAACGACATTAAACATTAAACACTAAACGTTAAACGTTTCTGTAGGAATTATATTATAGATAATGACATAATAATGATATTAACAATATTAACAATGATAATAATAATAATAATAGTAATAGTAATAATAACAATAATAATAATAATAATAGTAATAATAATAATAATAATAATAATAATAACAATAATAATAATAATAATAATAATATAATAATAATAATAATAATAATAATAATAATAATAATAATAATAATAATAATAATAATAATAATAATAATAATAATAATAATAATAATATTAACAATAATAATAATAATAATAATAATAATAATAATAATAATAATAATAATAATAATAATAATAATAATAATAATAATATTAACAATAATAATAATAATAATAATAATAATAAATAATAATAATAATAATAATAATAATAATAATAATAATAATAATAATAATAATAATAATAATAATAATAATAATAATAATAATAATAATAATAATAATAATAATAATAATAATAATAATAATAATAATAATAATAATAATAATAATAATAATAATAATAATAATAATAATAATAATAATAATAATAATAATCAAAAATTAAAAATGTTAAAATAAAATCTCAACACTCCGTTTATCTTCGATTCAAAAACTTTCCTTTTACCGTCAGCGTTTTTTAAATTGCACAGGGTTTTAAGTTTAATGTTTAACAATTTAAAATGCAGTTATTAAAGACACATTTTACAGACTTGCAGATTTTACAGTATTTTATTACGGCTTTCTAAATTGTTTCTATTGTATTATTAAAGTATCTGAGAATAACAAAGATGCAACAAGAATCAAATTAGTTAAAAAAAGCCTTTTAAATGATAACTCAATTTTTTTTCTTCCATTTTCAGTTTCATAAAATAATCTTTTAGAAATTTGCTTCAGTTGTAACAACAGAAATGATTCTTAATGTTTGTTTTTTAACTTTTGGATTTGTGATTCTGGTTTCAAAACTTCTTTCCATTTGCTTGATAATAAAAGTGAAGCGACAGCTAAGCAATATACAGCGTCTAATTCTTTTGGGAATTAATTTCATGCAAGCTCAAATTATCGTTTTGGAGAATTTAAGAATTATTCCCGGAATATTCACAGTTGAAGAAAGTGAAGTTACTGCACTAGATATTTATCTTACAATTGTACCCTTTAGTTTACTTGAACTAGCAATGTTTATTTTCGTGGCAAATCGCTTTTGCGAAATATACTTAAATCTGCGGTACAATCAAGTATGGACGTATAGAAGGCTGAAAATCGCTGTGGGATTAGTTATTGTAGTTTACGCTACAGTATTTTTAGTTGTTGTATGTTATCCAAATTCTTATAAGTCCATGGACAAAATATTTTGCATATACATCTTCCCACCAATCGAATCACTTTTACTGATTCTTTTAACTATCGCGAATGGATACATTGGGTATCATCTGTATCGTCATCATCAAGTAAGAAGGAGAACGCTGCCTATGCAGCACAACGTCGGTCTTCCTGCAAATCAAATTGGTACAGCCTCTAAACATAAAAACTCAAAGCTCGTGTTTAGAAGTTTTCTCGTGCCTTGCCTTGTTGTTAGCAACTTCGCTGTCTTCATTCTAATCCCAGATTTAATATACAGCTGGCTTCTCATCAATGAGCAAGAAGACAAACTGAACAATATACTTTTATTTTTAATTTATTACATAGGATTTGGGTTTGACTTTCTTATATACGCTTTTCTTACTCCGCCAATCAGAAAGGAGCTTGTTTATATTTTTAACAAGAAGAAAAAGCAGCGACAAATACCATATTAAAATCAAATGATAATAAACTTTAAAATCATATACAACTTTAACCGCAACAGTATTATGGGGCTTAAAAGAATACAGAATATATAAAGTTACAGAATTACAGAATTTACAGAATTATAAAAGCTCTTTATTTTGTAGATCGTTAATTTTTGTTGGTCAATGATAGTTGTCACCTAGGGAACAGAGCTATAATTGGTTTGATTTGTCATTTGATCAGGAAAGGGTTAATATTCCAGTACTTATATTTTTAACTAGAAGAAAAAGCAGCAACAACTACCGTAGTAAAATCAATTTATAATTTATAAAATATTTCAAAATCATATACAACTTTAGCAGCAACATTAAAATGGGGCTTACAAAAAAACAGAATATACCGAATTTATAGAATAACAGAATTATAAAAGCGGTCCATTTCATGGATCATTAAACTTTGTTGGTCAAGAAAAGTTGCCACCTACAAAACAGAGCTACGATTGGTTTGATTTGTCATTTGATCAGGAAAAGGTAAATAATCCAGTATTTATAACTCTACGTTTATTCTCTGATCAATCCCCTTTCTAAATGATAAGAAGAAATCAAAACTTGAAAAAGATTTCGCCTGGGAGACTTTTAAAATTTGCTTTTTTTTTATTATAAAACTTAATTTTGTTGCTTTTCTGATAACGTTTTTAAAAATTTTTAGATGTAGAAAAACTTGTTTCAAAAGATTTAATTAAAAAAGAATTATGATTTTTTTAAAAGAATTATAAAAAGAATTATAAAACAAATTAAACTGAGGAAAGTAAAATTTTTTTTGAAAAAAATTACAGATCGCTATCTCCTGTTCGCCAATTTAAATATGGAGAACCAAAGTTTATTATTGGTATTTAGCTTATGGAACAGAGATTCATTGGCGTCCAGATCAAGAATTTGCTGAAGTGCACCTGTGAAAAATGTTAATAGATTTTTTAGTAAATTTTGATGATTTCATTAATTGTTTTTTATTGCAATAGTTTCTGAGGGCGGACGGAGGGGAAGATTATTTTTCCAAAAAAATATGTTATATAAAACTTTTTTTAATTTTTGAAAATCTTTCCAATTTTTAAATAAAAATGATTTTGATGCTTTTAGTTTTTTTTTAGTAGAGAACATTTTCGGAGATTTTGTTTTGAAATATCAAGTTGTTTAACATACTAACCCCCTTCTTCACAATCATTTTGATAATCTCCCCTCCCTCTCTATTCGCCAAATCTTTTTGATTAACGACATAGAAAAAATTTGTTTTGTGACGTCAAATTAGTCTCAACCTTTATTGATGGGTAAAAATAAAATCTCTTCTCTCAGTTTGAAACATTTTTTTTCTCAGTTTGAAACATTTCTTTTATCGGTTAGAAACTTTTTAGCTTGAAATAGTAAAAATTAGAACAAAAGCTACTTTTTGAATCAGCAATTGATACTAAAATTATCTACACCAAGTGTTACACCATTATACTGGGAATTATCCATTGTTTTATCCACTGTGCGTTGATAGTAAGTTTTCTGTTCATGGTTTATTTTTAAATTTGCTAATAACAACACAAAAAACAAGAAAATAAAAGATATCAATATTTTTTTGCAATAGAAAACAGAGATTTACATTCGTGGTATTGCAGTTATTTACATTCGTGAATTGCTGTCTTGCCTGTCTGCGGACCTAGAAAGTTCTGCAAAATTTACAAAGGGTGTGGTTAACAGTACCATGTAAATATGCAAGAGCTTACAAACCGTTACATGCTGCACGCATGTTATTTCAAACAATAGATCCAGGAATTATTCATTAATGTATGATTGGAATCCATGTTACAGCGTCTCAATTTTGGATAGAAATAAAAATATTGCAAATACGCACCGCTACGCGATTACTATACCCTAAACTTCTTCGACAGAGAACAGAGTCATCATTTTCAACAATACACCCTGGGCCGCCTACTTGATCAAAGCTATTGAGGAAATATGAGACGCAAATATCTTTTCAAAACTGATTCCAATCAAAAATAGTGTCATCGCTTCCGATGTTCAGCTCTTGCCTTAAATCGCTTATTGATAATCCCGGCTTTTACCCGAACTTCCGCTCCAAACGTAGGAGCCACAAATGTAGATAGGGTTTTATCAAAGTAGCTGTCTTTTTTTATGCTGAAGATTCTTTACAGCGATTAATTGGATTAATTGGATCTCCAAATAACTTGATCAATAGTCCATTCATTATTTGCTGCGTGCAGGGCATATTACATACGTTATATTACTTTCAGCAATTAAACCATAAGTTTTGCACTAGGGCATTGTATATTCTATATCTTACTTAACCTATATCTGTCAATTTTAGGGAGTTAAAATCGTTTATTATTGGTCTTTGGAGAGCCATGGTGTGTAGAGAAATGAAGAACAGAAACTATTTTAGAAAATCCTTTTTATGACAGAAAAAATAAAAATAAGTTTTATGAGAGGGGCGGGGGTTACTTGAAGCATCAAATTATAGTCAGTAATTTTAAATATTTAATGATAGTTTTTATATTTTTAACATAACTTTAATTGTTTTAAAGTACATAGTCACATATAATCAATAAAAGAATTTTTCAACTTATTCCATAAAGATTTTCAAACATATTCTAGACATCAAAGTAGGAATCTAGCTAAAACAATGTGGGGTGATAATACCTTTTTACTGTTCCTATACCTTTCTACTATTCAAAATTGTTAATTAACGTGATTCCCATACCTTTCTACTATTCGAAATTGTGATAATAAAAGCAAAAACCAGGTTGTTAACACTTTTATAAGACAACTTTTAGACAAAAATTATCATTACTGAAGATGGCGAAAATTTGCCATTTATTGGTTATTTTTGTACTTTCAACTTCAGAGCACTTTACACTGATTTTGAGATCTACATTTTTATACGATTTTTAGTCAGAATAAAATTCTCTCTCGTTTTTAATCATAAAAATAAAGAGAGGGAGAAAAAGGGGAAGGGAATGAAAAGGAAAGGAGGGAGAAAGAGAAAAGAGAAAAAAGGGGAAAGGGGAAAAAAGGAAAGGAGAAAAAAAAGGGAAAAGAGAAGGGGGAAGGGGCAGGGAAAAGGGAAGGGTGAAATAAGAGAAGTGGGGAATAGTGGAAGAGGTGTAGAGAGAGAGGGGGGGGGGGAGAAGTCAATTAGCACCGGTCTAATGAAATGTTTAAGAGTTTTCATTGTCAGGTCTTGGTTTAATTTCATTTGCAATCCAGTCCTCCGATACAGATTCAGGACTACTGAAAATGTCTTCTATGGATATTACTGCATTATTTGCTGCACTATACTTTCTTCTTTTTCCTTTGTATCTTTATATCTTTTGATAATCTTCATGATTTTCATTTTTATCTTCAACCCAATTTGGTATCCACACAATTTATGGTGTGAAAACTAACTTATTAACAAACTTTCGTTTTGTTTCAGGTTTTTGTTCACCTCATTGTTTGATCTGATAAATTTAATTTTTTTCATTTTAAACTCAAGCTTAAACTTTCGTTTTTTAGCCGGTTTTTTACAATAATTAACTAAACTTTTCAATTTGACTGTGGGAATCTGAAGCATTTCAATAGTGATTTCAAACTTCTCTTTTCTTCCATTTTATGGCTCCTACTCCTCCAGTGAAGTAATTTTAACTATTTTTATTGCTTTCTTGTTTATTTATCACACTATCTCCTGTACAACACTCTTTCTTAAAATGAACATCAAACAACTGATGACTCAACAAGTTCTGTTATAAAAAATAAGCGAAATGTTAGAATACAACACTCTTTCTTAAAATGAGCATTAAAGTTTGATCAATTATTTGACAAAATTGATTGCCATATGAAATTGTTCCACTATTATAAATGTCCATTAATTGTAATTCTGAATGTAGTTTTTTCGCAATAAACAAATCAATAAATTGCAATAATCTTCTGTCCTAACAAAAACTCTCTTTTACAAATTTTCTCCTTCATTTATACCAAATACTTTTCCTAAAATACCCTTCAAAAATCGTTATAAACATCCGCAAACACATATTTACAACTCTTTGGTGTTACTAGGAGATATCTTACTTAGTCTACATTTTACATTGACGTTAATAAAAGAGTACCACATTTCAAGCTAGCAACACCTCCAATATCAGAATAGTTTATAGCTTCATAAGTAATTCTTCTAAATGCCATTTTCCATCCATCCCGACTTTTTTTACCGGTGCAATAACCTTATGACATCTATATTTTCTCTAGGAAATTGCATACTTTTTAGTAAGAGATGTGATTGATAATGCTAATCCACAAACAGCAACTACGGTTAAATCATCACAATCTTTTATACCATCCTCACTTCCAGCAATATCAGTTGTGTCTCCTGTTGTTGCCACTTGTCTCAGGTTTACTGTTTCTTTTTCACACTATTAATGCCAACAGCTCTGATTGCGCTCGCTGGTGCTTACAAAAAAACATTACTGTATTGTATTGTTGAATCAGCCTCGATGACTAGGACTTGTGGAATTAGATATAAACCAGATGTAAGTGCAAAGTTGAGATGACTGCTTGTATTCAAGATGATCTATTGATAACGAATTGTGTCTGCACGGAAATTTATTGGTATCTTCATGTAAGATTCAAGCGCATTCACAAACTCGACTTGCGCAACAAGTGCTGAAGTATTAGCGCCAATAGTTATAACGCAACCTATTGGTAAAGCTGACAACAAATGAGACCGCAAAGGCTATTGAATTTGTGTATTGTATATTTTCCTCTGGATCTTTCCAGTTTTTATCTTAATCTTGTGTTAAATAGTAATGCTCACCTTCACCGCTGCAAACAGGTGCTATACTGGTAAAACTTGGACTGCGAAAAGTTTCATTTAGTTGTGCTGCTACTTTCAAATTTTCCCCTACTTTTAAACAAAATTGATTTATTACTGTTTATTTGGTTTGGTACATTTTTCTAATCATTATAAGAAAACATCAATTTTGTGTTTCGGACAGTAAAGCCTAATTATAAGTGAAACTATAATTATGTAAATGTGTAAAGTTTTGAATTAAAAAATATTTTAATACATTTTATTTACTTTACTTTCATTACTTTAGGTTACTCGTATTTTTTTGTTTTTATTTTTTCAATTTATTTTCATATTTTTCGGTTATACATCTAAATATCTTTTAATTTTTCAAAGTTGAATTTTATGAAGGTTACATGTTTTTTACCGTAAAAAAGTAGGCCCCCACAAAAAATTGCGCGATGAATAGACCTCTAGTAATGAACGCCATGGTTTCAATAAAATCTAACCCCGTATCAAGAAGTGCAAACACTCTTATATTATTTCTTAATTATTGAAGAAGTTTTTGATTGTCTTTTGTTAAATTAACTCAATATTTTTCGATGAAACAAACTCATTATCGTGGATTTTAAATTCAACGTTTCTTTTCTTTAACGTTTCAACTTTAAAATCTCGTCCTTTTTTATAATTTTTAAATAATTTAATACCTTATAGTTCTTAGTTTTAAATTCATTAACTTAGTTAAATTGTTTAAATTGTCTTTCAAAACTATCTAATACAGGAATTGGTACCCCAGCAATATCAGTCTCAGCTACTGACTTACTGCATTATTTTCTAAATGATTAAAGGTCGTGTTGTGGTGCATTGTGCAGTAAAACTCTTGTATGACGTGGAACTGATCTGACAGTCCGTTTTGTTTCAAACCATGGTCATGCAATCATTAAAAAATTTAATGTAGAAATAAAAGGTCAAGAGGTACAAAGCTTAGGATCATATGATGACTAGTGGGGTAACAGCGATATCCACTACTGGTTCGAATGCTGCAATATCACTCGTATTTGCTAGAAATCTTTTACAACATTGCACACCGCTTGACTCTTATCCATCCTTATTATTATTATTATTATTATTGTTGTTATTATTATTATTATTATTATTATTATTATTGTTATTATTATTATTATTATTATTATCATCATTATTATTATTATTATTATTATTATTATTATTATTATTATTATTATTATTATTATTATTATTATTATTATTATTATTATTATTATTATTATTATTATTATTATTATTATTATTATTATCATTATTATTATTCTTATTGTTATTATTATTATTATTATTATTATTATCATTATTATTATTATTATTATTATTATTATTATTATTATTATTATCATTATTATTATTATTATTATTATTATTATTATTATTATTATTATTATTATTATTATCATTATTATTATTATTATTATTATTATTATTATTATTATTATTATTATTATTATTATTATTATTACTATTATTATTATTATCCATCCAATATTCATTTTATCCAAGTGCTTTTGGATACCTGCTTGAGTTAGATTGTGTTTGCAGATATTTATCATAAACAATGACAGTGGTTCAACACCAAACTACTCTCTCAAAATATTTATTTTGAATTTAAATTAATGTGTTCGCATGAGTTGGCAATCAGTATAGCCTCAGTATAATAAATATGTATTAATTGTTCAAGGAGGCATACGGTGTACTTTCTGGTAACAACCAAGATGCTAGCTCTAAAACGAACGAAGCCCAATCTGAAACTATGGTCCTCTTGTATTCACCCCCATTGACTGGCACGTCTGAACTTTACAACAGACTGTCGAACTGTTTCCAACGGCTCATCCACGGTGGAGGTTTGGAATTCAGAAAATCTGGTATTTTCCTGCAGATTTTAATTACTCGCACAGCAGGAACAGGAACACTAGATATCTGTGTGTTTAAGATCATGGATTCAAAAGCAATGTTTGATGGTTGAAGAGTTGAGGGTGTTTTATGGTAAGTTATATAATTGACAAGTGTGATTGCAAAAAAAAAAGTCTTTGCATGACTGATTGTACCAATGCTTGCATGTTGGCTAGTTAACTTTTTGGCTACTTCTTTTGGTTGCTTAGTAGTGAATAGTTTTTATGCGTTTTAGTTCCCTTCGAGAACGAAAAAATATTTGTTAGAGTGCTCACCGTTATGCAACCAAACAGTGGTAGCCAACTATATTATCTCATACAATTATCTTCTACTTTGATTTAAGATAACTACAGTAGTCTGATTGATGGATGAGGTTGGTGAGCTACTTAATTGTATGCATGATGACCCTTCGGGAAGCCGTCATCATGTGCACTACAAAATTTCTTACTTGGAAGCAACCTTTTTCTACCCTCTGTGAACAAGTACAAACACAAGTGAGAACATAAGGATGACATACCAGTTTCTCACACTTGTGCAAACAACTGTAGTAAATAACTGTAATCATCCACTACAACCACTTTAGTCTTACTATGATGGCTGAAGTTGAGGAAAACTATAGTAACTTTAGTAGTAACTAGTAACCAATCTCCAATTTTATAAAATTATATATCCCCAAGAACCCGCTAATAATCGATTGTTGTACAAAATAGTTATCTTAGCACCAAAGCCACAATAATAGTTGCAAAAATATCTTTATACTTCTTGGCCCCAAACCTCTTTAACCATACTTATTCTTCTTCAATTACAGTTTTCTCTTTCTGAATGTTTTTTTTTTTTTTAAAACTGTAAAAAATACGAAGACGTGAAACAGACCATTTTCATATTTTTTGTTGCCCTAAGATCGGTTTAATGTTAGAATAATAATTTTAAGTTTTAATTTACAGAAACAAATAAACGTAGAAACAAAAATGATTCTGTTAAGATCTGAGAGTTAAAAAAAGAACAAAGATTGTTTAAACCTTAATAATAATAATATTAATAAAAATAATACTAATAATAACAATAACAATAATAATAACAAATCAAAAATGTTGCAATTAAATCTCAACACTTAAATCAAAACTCCGTTTATTTTCAATTCAAAAAAATTTTTTTTTACCGTCAGCGTTTTTTAAATTGCACAGGGTTTTAATTTTAAAGTTTATCAATTTAAAATACAGTTATTAAAGAAATTGTTTGGAATCACTACGTGTGAAACTAATAAAGATATTGTTTGGAATCACTACGTGTGAGACTGAAAGACTGTTTTACTGATTTTTATAACCGCTTTTTAAATTGTTTCTATTGTGTTATTAGAATATCTGTGCGAAACAAAGATGCAGCATGAATCATTTTAATTAAAAAAAGCCTTTCAAATGATAACTCTTTTTTATTCCTCTTCTATTTTTAGTTTCATAAAACAATCTTTTAGAAATTTGCTTCTGTTATAACAACAGAAATGATTCTTAATGTTTGTTTTTTAACTATCGGATTTGTAATTCTAGCTTCTAAACTTCTTGCCATTTACTTGACTATAAAAGTGAAACGAAGACTAAGCAATATACAGCGTTTAATTCTTTTGGGAATTAATTTCACGCAAGCTCAAATTATTGTTTTGACGAATATGAGATATGTTCCCGGAATATTCACTGTTAAAGAAAGTGAAGTTACTGCACTAGATATTTATGTTACAATTGTAACCTTTAGTTTACTTGAATTAGCAATGTTTCTTTTCGTGGCAAATCGTTTTTGCGAAATATACTTAAATCTGCGGTACAATCAAGTATGGACGTATAGAAGACTGAAAATCGCTGTGGGGTTAGTAATTATTGTTTATGCTGCAGTATTTTTAGTTGTTGTATTTTATCCAAATTCTTATCAGTCCATGGAAAAAATATTTGACGTATACATCTTTATACCAACTGATTCACTTTTACTGGTTCTTTTAACTATCGCGAATGGTTACATTGGCTATCATCTGTATCGTCATCATCAAGTAAGAAGGAGAACACTGCCTATGCAGCATAACGTCGGTCTTCCGGCAAATCAAATTGGTATAGGCTTTAAACATAAGAATTCAAAGCTCGTGTTTAGAAGTTTTCTCGTGCCTTGCCTTGTTGTTACCAACTTCGCTGTCTTCTTTTTAATCCCAGATTTAACATACAGTTGGTTTCTCATCAAAGAGCAAGAAGACAAACTGAATGATGTACTTTTATTTTTAATTTATTACATAGGATTTGGGTTTGATTTTCTTATATACGCTTTTCTTACTCCACCAATCAGAAAGGAGCTTGTTTATATTTTTAACAAGAAGAAAAAGCAGCGACAACTACCATAGTAAAATCAATTTATAATTTATAAAATATTTCAAAATCATATACAACTTTAACAGCAACAGTAAAATTGGGCTTACAAAAATACAGAATATACCGAATTTACAGAATAACAGTATTATAAAAGCCGTCCATTTCATGGATCATTAAACTTTGTTGGTCAAGAAAAATTGTCGCCTACGGAACATTAAGAGCTACGATTGGTTTGATTTGTCATTTGATCAGGAAAAGGTAAATATTCCAGTATTTATAACTGTTCTTTTGTACTCTGATCAATCACCATTCTAAATGATACGAAGAAATCAAAACTTTAATAAGATTTCACCTGGGAGACTTTCAAAGTTTGCTTTTTTTTAATATGAAACTTAATTTTCTTCTTTTTCTGATTTTAAAAAATTTTTAGATTTAGAAAAACTTGTTTCAAAACATTTAATTAAAAAAGAATTACAAATTTTTTTAAAAGAATTATAAAAAGAATTATAAAAAGAATTATTAAAAGAATTATAAAACAAAGCAAACTGAGGAAAACAAAATTTTTTTTACATAAAATTACAGATTGAAATCTTCCGTTCGACGACCAAAATATCGAGAACCAAAGTTTACTAACGGTATTTAGCTTATGGAACAGAGATTCATTGGCGTCCAGATCAAGAATTTGCTGAAGTGCACCAGTGAAAAACATTAAAAGATTTTTTAGTAAACTTTGATGCTTTTATTACTTGTTTTTTATTGCAATGGTTTCTGAGGACGGACGGAGGGGGAGGTTATTTTTCCAAAAAACTGTTATATAAAACTTTTTTGAAACTTTAAAAATCTTTCCAATATTTAAATAAAAATAATTTTGATGCTTTTAGTCTTTTTTTCAGAAAACAACATATGCGGAGATTTTGTTTTGAAATATCAAGTTGTTTAACATACTAACCCCCTTCTTCACAATCATTTTAATAAATTTCCCTTCCCTCCCTACTTGCCCGGGGGAGACAAATCTTTTTGATTAGCGACATAGAAAAAGATTATTTTGTGACGTCTGATTTATTTTATGTCGTCAAATTAGTCTCAACCTTTATTGATGGATAAAAATAAAATCTCTTTTATCAGTTCAAAACATTTCTGTTGTCGGTTTGAAACATTTTGGCTTGAAATAGTAAAAAATTGGTGCCGAAGGGATTTGTTTCCAGGATATCTCTATACTTTTTTTTTCTCATTATACCATCGATTTTACGCAAATCTCCCACTCCATCCAGAGAGAAACAACCCCAAACCCTTACAGAGTCTTCGCCTTGTTTTACTGTTGGAACCGGACATTGAGTTAGCACTTTTTCTTCGGCAGATCTTCTAACGTAAACTCTTCGCTTTTTTCCGAAAACTTCAAATTTTGACTCATCGGTCCAGAGTACTTGTTTCCATTCATCCATCGTCCAATTTTTGTGGAATTGTGCCCAACAGAATCTCTTCTGTCTATTACCTTTTCGTAGATATGGTTTTCGGATAGCAACACGACCATGCAAATTTGATTTTTGCAATGTTCGTCTGATTATTTGTGGAGCAGTTAACATTCGATTGCGTTTATTGATAACTTTTATACGTTGATCATCAGTTTTTGTTGTTATGCGAGAAGGACCAAGACGATTTCTGTCTTCCAAACATCCAGATTCTCGATATCGACAAATTGTATAGCTAACTGTTGACCCAGCAAACATGCTTTCAGCGGACTGTGATGCGTAAAGCCGCCGCCGGTATGCCGCTGCTGGCCCACTGTGATGTCTATCGCGGATTGCCGCTGCTGGCTAACCGATGATGGACCGTTATTTCTATTTTGTGTTGGCTTACCCCCGTTGGCTGAGAAACGGCAAAAAGCTTCGTTGTGGATACGTTTTTAAATCGGCATGCCAGCTTCGGTAAAGACATGGCGATACATTATAGCTTTACCAACACAAATCCAGAGTTGGTTTTCGGATAGCGGTAAGCTGTCGTTATAACACCAAATGCAGGCATTTCAATTGAAATGCCTGCTTTTGGTAAGACTTAGATTGATCGATTTTTATATGGTGCCTGTTTTAAAAAAAATTCACTGATTATAACTTATTAGTGTTTAAATATATGCTTAATATTGTTTTTACATTTATTTTTTAACAATAGTTTATTTAATATTTATAACTCTAATAAAATTATATACTAAGTAAAACAGTAAGTATTAAATAAATAAGATGTAAAAAAAAAATCAAATTAGTTTTTTTAGTCTTAAAATATAAATTATATATATAAATTTATATTGAATCTATATCTATACTTTATATTATAAAATATAGCTATAATTATTGCTTATAAATTTTAAAAGTAATATGACTTTAACATTGTTATAATCTTATAGCTATACTTATAGATATACTTATAGCAATACTTTATAATATTAAGTTTAGATATTGATATAAAGTATAGATACAGATTCAATATATATTTATAAGACTCAAAGTTAATAGGACTAATTTATATATATATATATATATATATATATAAATGTATTAATAAATGTTTTGCATTCTATATATTTCTTTTTTCATTTTCTTCATATAATTTAGAACACCAGCACATGATGTTCAAGATGGTTTCAAAGGTTCTTGAAAACCAGGAGCTTATTTTAGCTATAAACAAACAACCCAATAGTTATTTTGCAATCAAGAAATTAGACACTATTGCAGAGTATGAGGATTTTATCAAAAGTTTAGAGGATGATTGTGTTCGACTTGATTTGGTAAATCTTTATCCATATGTAAAACTTTATAATCCATATTAAAAGTGAAAATATCCAAATCCAGATCATCAGATCCAAATTAAACCAAATATCAAATCCAAATTAAAAGTGAAAATAGTTATTTTTGTATAATTATTTTGCCAAACTTTTATTTAGGTTAAACAGCTCAGTTTTTTAGGTGCAGAAGATTTTAAACAACTGACAAGATTGGTCATGAATAGGTTTTTTTATTACATTTTGCATAGCAATCATTTTATTATTTATTCGATATGTTTTTTAGATTATTTACAAATAGCTTGTTGACACAGTTTAACTTAAAAGGTTTTGGTGGAAAGATTGGTTTATTATCAACTAAACTGTATGACTTAATAGAAGGTAATCTAAAATAAGTTTAAATTATTCAAATTTTAACTTAGTTAAAAATCTATGTGAAGTTAAATTTATTTCCAATATATTTGATAAATATATCTTACATGATGCTTTATTTGATTTTTAGAAGTTGTAAAGAGAAGATTTGAAAAGGTTTCAAATGTTGAAATTAAACAGCAAATTGGACGGTATTGTAAAAACGCTCCTTTACGGCAAAAAACAAAATGAAAAAAAAAATTCTTTTTTATTGTTATATATTGTATATATTATTATATGTTGTATAAATTGTTAAATAGAAAGATACTTGGTAACAATCCAACTAACTGTATTATATGTACCTTTTTAAGTTATTTGCGTTTTTTTTTTTTTTTAAATAATTTTCTTTTTCTTCTTTAATGTTTCTAAAAAACAAAGTGAGAACTTGAACTTGCTTAATAGTGTTTTTAATGTTGTCAAGTACCCATTATAATCGGTAGTAGCAACGTAAATATACCATTAATACTACACAGTTTTCTTAAAATATAGTTAAATAAATCTTTAGGCTGTCTTCAGTAAGACGTCTTTAAAGAATCTTGAGTAAGACGTCTTTTCGACGGACAACGTAGACCTTTTTAAGACATCTTTAAGACGTCTTTTTCGATCTTGAAAAGTCGACTTTAAGACGACTAAAAGACGTCTTTTTGTTTGTTGGGGCGTGTACAAGTTATGTTTTTTTAATGTATTTACATTTTACATTTATTTATTAAAATAACTTAATGTAGAATTTTTTTATACAAATTTCATTTACGAAATGTCTTCGTAGAGCGCAATGCGCTCTACGTAGCAATAAGCTGCTCAGAGCGCAATATTGTACACGCATGCGCAATTATTTTATTATAACTGCGATTTATATTTCACAATAAGGCTGGTTAGATAGGCGGTTGGGGTAAGGGTTAGGATTAGGGATAGGGATAGGGTTATCATCAACAAGATTTAAAAAAAAAAAAAATTTAGCGCATGCGTACAAAACATTGCGCTCCGAGTATCATATGGCTGCATAGAGCGCATTGCGCTTCAAGTAGCAACGGCCTTTTATTTAACTTGATTTACTTTTATATAAACAAAAACTTTACTAATATAAGTTAATAATTTTATAACATAATTACATTTTGATATTGTTCTTTTGAAAAAATATTTTTTGTCTTAACTTCCATGAGCGGCAGTGTAGATAAATGATGGACAGAAAAACTATTTTGGAACATTCCTTTTTATGACAGAAAAAATAAAAAATAAATTTTTACGGGAATTTTTACTTGAAGCATCAAATTAAAGTCAGTGGTTTTAAATGTATTGAAATTTTCGATCGTTCTGCTATTCTTAATCGTATGGTGGTTTCTTTCCACAATTTCATTTACTTCAGGGTAATCAGCGGCTCTAAACCTAATTTGCACTCCCTAACTATCAAGGAAACTCCCTATCTCTTTAGTTTTAAATGTCGGCTCATTGTTTGTCAATAACTCAGATGGTGCTCCGCGTTCACAAAAAATAAGACGCAGTATTCGAACTATGGCAACATTTCCGTATAAGCTTGATAACTGTCGCCACAACGCGTATTTTAATAAAATAAGCAAAATATTGAAGTAATACGCAAAACATTTATTAAGCTTTAAATAATCAATGAACTAAAATTATTCCTTATAAATTATGAAACATGTTAAAAACTTGACATTTTCGTCTACAATTTTTTTTTTTTTTTTTAGTTTTTAGAAAATTTGAGCACTGATTTGTTAAAATGTTTATTAATAGTTTTTTTTTAATTAAATATGAAAAAATTGGTTAATGATGTCAAAATAAAAGCTTAAAAGCAAATGAATCTTTTTTTTATATTAATACTATACTCACATAAAAGTCACATAAAAGCCTTCTCTTCCAGTTGTTTCACGTTCACACACTATAGACCTCGAAGAGCTTTTGATTCTATCAACATTTGTTCAATATTTGTATCAACAAGGCAAACTCAAGAGCTGACGTCGTCATGCGACTAACCCTATATAGTCACTTAAAAAATACACTGTTTGCAATGTGATATGTCAAAAATATGTCATGATAACCATTAGCTCTTTGCAAACGAATCTCAGTTGTATTTCGTCTGAGTGATGAAACACAACGGGGATTCGTTCGCAAAGAGCTAATGGGTGGTTACCGTATTGATGATGGGTGGTTACCGTCTTGATGAGGCAACCACTTAAGCTCCTAAACAAATAACCATTAATCTGCTTCCTGTTCTCGATAAGTGAGATAATGACCATATGTACTATTTGTCATACTGTCTGGTGCAATCCTTTTTTTTGTGTCAAGAGAGTTAAGATTGACTTTGTTTTGCTTATAGACTCCAATCTTGTAGCCACGTCTCTTAAATACCACTTGTTTGTATTTAAACTCAATTCACTTACTGAGATGTTGGTTATACAACGGAAATTTTTATTGACCACTTTTCTTTATGTTTTTTCTTATTAAAGTTAAACTCATCAGTATGTGCCAGCATATCATGGTATGCATCTTCTGTCCAATCTCAAACAACAAGGTATTAGTATCATCAATATCAGTACATAACAGGTTTATTTTATGATTTTATCTTATCAGCATTTGGTCTTTTATACGTAGGATTGGAGCAAGTTTTGTACAATCAATGCAGCTTAACAGCCAGGTGTATATACAGACGTCAAACTTGCTACAAACGTATATCAAGCTTTATTAAGCGCATCTACCAACCCTGTAATCACTGATGGATGGCGATTGAAATTATCTTTATGAGTAATGATCATTTCACAAAAGTGCTCAAGCAAAACTTGCTATTTGCATTTTTATTTGCTATTATTATTATTAGAACACAATACAATACATAATTGACTTTTTTTCATTATTTTACGACTCCAGATGAAATCACTGGTTTGTAAGAATATGCTTCAGGCGGAGAATGGAACGAGGCTTGTAAGAATATGCCTCAGGCGGAGTATGGAACAAGGACTTACAAAGGAGACGTGTTCAGGTCTTTTGAAAAATGTCTTTCTAGTAGGAAACAATGTTGCTCTTTAAGATAAAACTGTAAAAGCTGGAGAAACTTCAGTCATTGCTAAAAAAGCTAAACGTGAGGCATTATTGCGTAAACTAGACGAAGAAAAGGGATAAACCTTGGTCTATACAAAATAATAGACCAAGCTCTTACTAATAATAACTACGTCAAAAAATCTCAAATAGTTTGTAAACATCATATGATAAAAAATCAGATAAAAGAGTTTGATAAAAGTTCTCAAAAAAAAAAATACTAAATGGATTTTACCTTGTTTTCACTTTATTTTAATTGGTGGTGCATTTTTAATATATTCAAGGGGCGAAACTTTAGAGCACAACATTATAAAAGTGTCCCACACGAAACTGACGCGCCTGCGCTGATGCGTGTTGAGGGGCTCAAAAAAATTGATGCACCTAAATGATGTGATGCATGGGCAATTTAAACGCATCTCATTGCAAGACATCGCTGGATATTCTTAAATATTCTTAAAAGTATATGAAACCTTTTTGAAGACAATCCGTATTGCTATTGTATTAACATAACTGACTGATCACACCTCATAATGCTTAGCATGCAGCTTATTGAAGTGTGGTCCAGCTAATATTTCAGTACTATGGGTCAAGTTAATATTCAGTTTTATGAACAGCTCATGTTGTAATTGAAAATATTTTTACTGTCTTCTTCCAACGACTCAATTGTTTTTTAAACTCTTTTTCATGTAGTTCCACACTGTCTGGTACAAGAAAGAGCAGTTTGGAGTCACTACGTGTGAGGTGTTTCATCCATTTCAGCTGGATAAAGAGAAACGTCTTGCATTGGATGAAGTGCTGAGGGCGTTGCATTTTTTGCATTAAACAGAATTGGTTTAAGTCTTTTACTTCTCATTCTTATCTTTTATTCTTCGTAAAGCAATCATAACAAATAGTAGCAACAACCTGGACACAGTTCAACAGTTAAAGTGCATGAGTCGACAAGAATTTCATCAAATGCAATGATTGCAAATGTAAACTTTAACTCATCAAAACTGCGATCTGGTGCTAATGGCATGCATACTCAATCAGATGCTTCAAAATGAAAAAGTTTATCTGCACTATTTATTTTACGAAGTGGTGTTACTAGGAGAAATCGTACTTAGGCTCCGGTTTACATTGATGTTAATAAAAGAGTACCACATTTCAATTAGAACAGTTTATAGCTTCATAAGTAGTTCTTCTAAATGCCATTTTCCATCCTTCTTGACATTTTTTTACCGGTGCACTTACTTTATAATATCTAAATTTTCTAGGAAATTGCGTACTTATTAGTAAGAGATGTGATTGATAATGCTGATCCACAAACAGCAACTGCGGTTACTTCATCGAAATGTTTTATACCATCCTCACTCGTACATACCATCAGCATTATCTGTTGTGCCTCCTGTTCTTGCCACTTGTTTCAGGTTTCCTGTTTTTTTTTCACACTATTAACGCCGACAGCTCTGAATGCGCTCGCTGGTGCTTACAAAAGAGCATTATTTTATTCTATTGTTGTATCAGCCTCGATGACTAAGACTTGTGGAATCAGATATAAACCAGATGTGAGTGTAAAGTTGAGATAACTGTTTGCATTCAAGATGATATATTGATAACGAAATGTGTCTGCACAGAAATTTACTGGTATCTTTATGTAAATTTTAAGCGCATTCACAAACTTGACTGATGCAACAAGTGCTGAAGTATTAGCGCCAATAGTTGTAACGCGAACTGATAATTAAGCTGACAACAGATGAGATCACAAAGACTACTGAATTTAAGTATGGTATGTTGTCCTGTGGATCTTTCCAGTGTTTATCTTAATCTTGTGTTGAATAGTAATGCTCATCTCCACCACTGCAAACAGGTACAGGTGTTGGTAAATTTCGGACAGCAAAAACTGTCATTTAGTTGTGCTGCTACTTTCAAATTTTTTCCTACTTTTAAACAAAATTTATCTGTTATTGTTTATTTGGTTTGGTACATTTTTCTAATCATTATAAGAAAACATCAATTTTGTGTTTCGGACAGTAAAGCCTAATATAGGTGAAACTATAAATATGTAAATGTGTAAATGTTTGAATGAAAAAAATATTTTAATGCATTTTATTTTCTTTACTTTCATAACTTTAGGCTACACGATTTTTTTTGTTTTTATTTTTTCAATTTATTTTCAAATTTTCGGCTATTCATTCAAAATATCTTTTAATTTTTCAAAGTTGAATTTTATTAAGGTTACATATTTTTTTGCCGTAAAAAAATTGGCCCCCACAAAAAAATGCGCAATGAATAGACCTCCAGTCGAGAACGCCATGGTTTCAATAAAACCTAATCCCGTATTAAGAAGTGCAAACACTCTTATACTATTTCTTAATTATTGAAGAAGTTTTCGATTCTCTTTTGTTAAGATAACTCGATGTTTCGAAACCCGATATTTCGAAACCCGATGTTACCGTAGAAAACAAACTCATTATCGTGGATTTTAAATTCAACGTTTCTTTTCTTCAACGATTCAATTTTAAAATTTCGTCCTTTTTTATAATTTTTAAATGATTTAATGAATTAATCTAAAAATCTTTTTTGATACAGTTGCAAATTCAATGTTTTACATTTTTACGTTTTATTTTTTCATCATTACGTTTTAATTGCGCAAAATTTTTACCAAAGAATTATTGTGCAAAGAAGTGCAAACGTTCGTGATTTTTTTTCAAACGCAGATGTCTATTTTTTTGTAAACAAAACGATTTGTCTTTGAAAAACGCAGTTACATAATTTTTAAAAATTTCAGTGAATCAAGATTAATAATTAACAGCAAAAAACTGGTGGATTTTAAATTCAACGTTTCTTTTCTTTGACGTTTCAACTTTAAAATCTCGTCCTTTTTTTATAATTTTTAAATAATTTAATACCTTTAATTTAATAGTTTTAAATTCGTTAATTTAGTTTTATAGTTTAAATTGCCTTTCAAAATTATCTAATCCAAGGAATCGGTACCCCAGCAAAATCAGTCCCAGCTAATGAATTACTGCATTATTTTCTAAATGATTAAAGGTCTTGTTGTGGTGCTTTATGCAGTGAAACTCTTGTATGACGAAACGCTAACTCGAGGAACTGATCTGGCAGTCCGTTTTATTTTAAACCATGGTCATTCAATCATTGAAAAATTTAATGTAGAAATAAATGGTCAAAAGGTGCAAAGCCTTGGATCATATGGTGACTAATGGGGTATTAGGGATATCCACTACTGGTTTGAACGTTGCAATATCACTCGTATTTGCTACAAGTCCTTTTGGTTGTTTAGTAGTGAGTAGTTTGTATGCGTAATAGTTTCCTTTAAAAACGAAAAAGTATTTGTTAGAATGCTCACCATTATGCAACCAAAAAGTAGTAGAGAACTAAATTATCTCATGCAATTATCTTCTACTTTGATTTTATGATAACTGCAGTAGTCTGATTATGATGGTTGAGGTTAGTGAGCTACTTTATGGTATGCATCGTGACCCTTCGGGAAGCCGTCATCATGTGCCTTCATCATTTCAATACACAAAAACCTTAACAGCTTAATTCTCATCTAAATCTACTTCTTTCTTCACAACTTTTTCGCATAACTTTAAGTAATAAAAATTGATTAAAAGTCTTAGATAAAGTTGAATAATAATAGTAATAATAATAGTAATAATAATGATAATAATAATAATAATAATAATAATAATAATAATAATAATAATAATAATAATAATAATAATAATAATAATAATAATAATAATAATACTATTTTACAGATTTTTGTTACACCTTTATAAATTTTTTCTATTGCATTATTAAAATATCTGTGCGTAACAAAGATGCAAAAAGAATCAATTTAATTTAAAAAAACCTTTCAAATGATAACTCAATTTTTTTTCTTCTTCCATTTTTAGTTTCCTAAAATTATTAGGTGAAGAGAGCAAGGACATGGAGGTAGAAGTGGATAAAGATATAGAGGAGGAAGAAAATGATGTGGATTTATATGTTAATTTTAATTATTTAATTAAAATTAACATATAAATCCACTCATAATAGATTTAAACTCTAAGAGGCGAGTCTTGTCCCATAAATCTATTTCAGTCTGAAGGTAAAGAAAAAATAAAAAATTTGAAAGATTCTTAAATAAATTAGTAATAATTTTTTTACATCTCTTTTATTCCTTTTTTTTTTACTTGTTAGGATGAACTTATTGGTCCTAATTAATCTTAAAAGCATTTTTTTCTTTTTTTTTTTTTTTTTCCATCACTTTTTCTTTTTTTTTATGTTGCAAAATTCATTAAAGTATTTGAAAACCTTTATAAATTGTTTTTTTTTTGTCGATTAAATGTGATTTTATGAAACAGTTTTCTTTTCAACATGTTTTTTTGTTGAGTTCATTCATTTTTTGATTTAGCCCCTTACAGATACTTACCGCCCGTCTACACTTTTTTTTAAAAAAAAACGAAGACAAAATCAATAATGAATGGTAATATAAATCCATAATTTTCTAATCCTTACAACTACTTTTTGTGATTTTTCTTTTTAGATTCATTAGGATTTCTTCCTTTCGAATGCTTTACATGTGCACCAACAATAAATGCCCGACTGGTAGTGTCATTCTTTGAAAAGGGAGAAACCCTCGACTCATAATCTGGGTCAAGAGGATTGACTTTATCCTTTCGCTTTGGTAAACGGTCCAATTTGATGAATTGTAAAAATTGAAAAAATTGTATGAAAAAAGAATTTTATATGGAATAGAGAAAGAAGAAATCACTCTGATTGTTATGCAAACTTTTATGATATTTTCCTAAATCTTTTAGAAATATGCTTCAGCTGCTTTCAGTTGTAGCAACAGAAATGTACCTTCATGTTTGTTTTTTAACTATTCGATTTGTGATTCTGGTTTCAAAACTTCTTGCAATTTATTTGACTATAAAAGTAAAACGAAGACTAAGCAATATACAGCGTTTAATTCTTTTGGGAATTAATTTCACGCAAGCTCAAATTATCGTTTTGGCGAATATAAGATTTATTCCCGGAGTATTCACAGTTAAAGATAATGAATATACTGCACTAGATATTTATGTTGCAATTGTACCCTCTGGTTTATTTGAATTAGCAATATTTATTTTCGTCGCAAATCGTTTTTGCGAAATATACCTAAATCTGCGGTACAATCAAATATGGACGTATAGTAGACTGAAAATCGCTGTGGGGTTTGTTATTGTAGTTTACGCTACAGTATTTTTAGTTGTTGTATGTTATCCAAATTCATATAAGTCCATAGAAAAAATACTTGGGGTATACATCTTCCCATCAACTGATTCACTTTTTCTGGTTCTTTTAATTATCGCGAATGGATACATTTGCTATCATCTATATCGTCATCATCAAGCAAGAAGGAGAACACTGCCTATGCAGCATAACGTCGGTCTTCCTGAAAATCAAATGGGTACAGCCTCTAAACATAAGAACTCAAAGCTCGTGTTTAGAAGTTTTCTCGTGCCTTGTCTTGTTGTTACCAACTTCGTCATCTTCTTTCTAATCCCAGATTTAACATGCAGTTGGTTTCTCATCAGAGAGCAAGAAGACAAACTGAAAATTGTATTTTTATTTTTAATTTATTACATAGGATTTGGGTTTGATTTTCTTATATACGCTTTTCTTACTCCGCCAATCAGAAAGGAGCTTGTTTATATTTTTAACAAGAAGAAAAAGCAGCGACAACTACCATAGTAAAATCAATTTTTAATATACTTTAAAATCATATACAACCGCAACAGTAAAATGGGTTTTACAAAAATACAGAATATATAGAGTTACAGAATTATAAAAGCCTTTTATTTCGTAGATATTAGATAAAAGCCTTTTATTTCGTATTAATTTTTGTTAGTCAATGATAGTTGTCACCTAGGGAACAGAGGTATAATTGGTTTGATTTGTCATTTGATCAGGAAAAGGTTAATATTCCAGTATTTATATTTTTAACTAAAAGAAAAAGCAGCGGCAACTGCCATAGTAAAATCAGTTTATAATTTAAAAAATAATTTAAAATCATATACAACTTTAACAGCAACAGTAAAATGGGGCTTACAAAAATACAGAATATACCGAATTTACAGAATAACAGATTTATAAAAGCCGTCCATTTCATGGATTATGAATTTTTGTTGGTCAAGAAAAGTTCTCACCTAGGGAACAGAGCTGCAATTGCTTTAATTTGTCATTTGATCAGGAAAAGGTAAATATTCCAGTATTTATAACTGGACGTTTGTACTCTGATCAATCACCATTCTAAATGATACGAAGAAATCAAAATTTTTATAAGATTTTACCTGGGAGACTTTCAAAATATGCCTTTTTTTTTATTATGAGTTTTAATTTTCTTATTTTTCTGATAACATTTAAAAAAATTTTTAGATATAGAAAAACATGTTTCAAAACATTTAATTAAAAAAGAATTACAAATTTTATAAAAAGAATTATAAAAAGAATTATAAAGCAAACTGAGGAAAACAAAGTTTTTTTTACGTAAAATTGCTTTATTAATAACGTAAGATTGCAACGATCACCTATTCGACGACCAAAATATCGAGAATCAAAGTTTACTAACGGTATTTAGCTTATGGAACAGAGATTCATTGGCGTTCAGATCAAGAATTTGCTGAAGTGCACCTGTGAAAAACATTAAAAGATTTTTTAGTAAACTTTGATGCTTTTATTACTTGTTTTTTATTGCAATGGTTTCTGAGGACGGACGGAGGGGGAGGTTATTTTTCCAAAAAACTGTTATATAAAACTTTTTTGAAACTTTAAAAATCTTTCCAATATTTAAATAAAAATAATTTTGATGCTTTTAGTCTTTTTTTCAGAAAACAACATATGCGGAGATTTTGTTTTGAAATATCAAGTTGTTTAACATACTAACCCCCTTCTTCACAATTATTTTGATAAATCTCCCCTCCCTCCCTATTCTCCCAGGGGAGACAAATCTTTTTGATTAGCGACATAGAAAAAGATTATTTTGTGACGTCTGATTTATCTTATGTCGTCAAATTAGTCTCAACCTTTATTGATGGATAAAAATAAAACTTCTTTTCTCAGTTTGAAATATTTCTTTTGTCGGTTTGAAATATTTTGGCTTGAAATAGTAAAATTTGGAATATAAGCAACTTTTTGGATCAGCAATTGTTCCTAAAATTATCTACACCAAGTGTTACACCACTACACTGGGATTTATCGATTGTTTTATTGTGCGTTGGTAGTAAGTTTTTGTTCCTGGTTCATTTTTACATTTGCTGATAACAACACTAAAAACAAGACAATAAAGAGATTTCAATATTTTTTTGCGATTGAAAACAGAAATTTATATTTGTATTGCAGTTATTTACATTCGTGAATTGCTGTCTTCCCTGACTGCGGATCTAGAAAGTTCTACAAAATCTACAAAGAGTGTGGTTAACAGTACCATGTAAATACGCGAGAGCTTACAAACCGTTACATGCTGCACGCTTGTTACTTCAGACAATAGATCCAGGAAATATGCATTGATGTATTATTAGAATCCATTTTACAGCGTCGCGATTTTGGACAAAAATTAAAATATTGTGGCACTTCCGCTCTAATTGTAAGAGCCACAAATGCTGGTGGGGTTTTTTCATATTAGCTGTCTTTTCTTATGCTGAAGGTTCTTTTACAGCGATTAATTGGATATCTCCTTGATCAATGGCTCCATTCATTATTTTCTTTGTACAGGGCACATTACAAACGCTGTAATACTTTCAGCAATTAAACCATAAGTTTTGCATTAGCGAATCGTATCTTCTACATTTATACTTAGCCTATTTCTGTCAAGGTAAGGGAATTAAAATCGTTTATTAATGGTCTTTGGAGGGCCATGATAAGTAAATAAATGAAAGACAGAAAAACTATTTTGCAACATATTATTACTATCATTATTATTAAATTTTTACGAGGGGTTACCTTAAAGCATTAAGTTAAAGTCAGTAGTTTAAAATATCTAATAATAGTTTTTTATATTTTTAATATAAATAACTTTAATTGTTTTAAAGTACATAGTCGCATAAAATCAATAAAAGAATTTTTCAACTTATTCCATAAAGATTTTCAAACATATTCTAGACAACAAAGAAGGAATCCAGCTAAAACAATATGGGGCAGATTTTACAGTATTTTATTACGGCTTTCTAAATTGTTTCTATTGTATTATTAAAGTATCTGAGAATAACAAAGATGCAACAAGAATCAAATTAGTTAAAAAAAGCCTTTTAAATGATAACTCAATTTTTTTTCTTCTATTTTCAGTTTCATAAAATAATCTTTTAGAAATTTGCTTCAGTTGTAACAACAGAAATGATTCTAATGTTTGTTTTTTAACTTTTGGATTTGTGATTCTGGTTTCAAAACTTCTTTCCATTTGCTTGACAATAAAAGTGAAGCGACAGCTAAGCAATATACAGCGTCTAATTCTTTTGGGAATTTCATGCAAGCTCAAATTATCGTTTTGGAGATTTTAAGAATTATTCCCGGAATATTCACAGTTGAAGAAAGTGAAGTTACTGCACTAGATATTTATCTTACAATTGTACCCTTTAGTTTATTTGAATTGGCAAATTAAGTTTAAGTCTGTAGTTTAACAATAGTTTTTTATATTTTTAATATAAATAACTTTAATTTTTTTAAAGTACATAGTCGCATAAAATCAATAAAAGAATTTTTTAACTTGTTCCATAAAGATTTTCAAAGATATTCTAGACAATAAGGTAGGAAAAAAGTCTCCTGTGGATATTATGAAAAAGTCTCCTGTGGATATTATTGCATTATTTGCTGCCTTATACTTACTTCTTTTTCCTTTGTGTCTTTATCTCTTTTGATAATCTTCATGATTTGCTTTTTTATCTTCAACCCAATTTGGTATCCACACAACTTATGGTGTGAAAATAAACTTATTAACAAACTCTCGTTTTATTTCAGGTTTTTGTTCACCTCATTGTTTGATCTGATAAATTTAATTTATTTCATTTTATTTGCTAAAACTTTCTTTTTTTAGCAGGTTTTTTACAATTTTTGGTTAGTGGTTGGTCAGGGGAGCACGACTATCTTCAATACAACAAATGACTCACTGAATATACAACCTTTAGGCGATTTTCATCTGACGTGAGTAGAGTGATTGAAACCTAAGGTATACGATTCTTCGCACACTTACAATCTTCTGTACCTGCAACTCTTTCGACTAGAGTACAGGTTTTCTGTGCTAATCTTGTCGAAAGAGTTGATATGTAGCGGACATCATCGCGAGTTCCGATGGGCTGATGGGTCTGGACCAATTGGATTCAGGGTATATGAGATCTATACTATAACCACACCATCCGCTATACGATTTGTGCGAAAGGACCTCTGGTTCTAATGTGGTGATCACAAATAATTGGCGGATCCCGAGTGTGGTAATTCGACTGCCAAATGGGAGCAATATAATCCAACTAGCTCAAAAGTGCTCATAACTAATTTTCTTACAAAATGTGACTAAACGACTTGTACGAACAAACATGTGCAAACACCATATAAAACTTATGCACAAATAATCTTTAACAATCTTTTGAAGGTTTTTTTTTTCTAACAATAACTTTTCTTTTCTTTTGTCAACGTTTACTTAACTCTAGAATGTGAAGGGTTTGATGCGCACTGTTGACATTCACTAGGAATGGTTAAAATAGCTGGCATATAAAATTTCAAAAAACGCAAGAAATCTGGTTCAAATTACTTTGATTTAACTCAAAAATAGCTAATAGATTTAAAAATGTTGACTCATTGGAAATTCGTTTCCTGAAAGTAAAAATAATAATTCAGTCCACCCCCCCTGGGACCGCACTCAGTATAAAATTGAAGCCACTAACAGGGGCGTTGCGTGAGAAAATTCAAAGGGGGAAGAGACCTTGTTTTTCCCAACTGCTTAACATAGTTTTCACAACTGTTTTTTATAATTCAAGAATTCAAAAAATCAATTTCTGTCCTATTTATAAAATTTACTGATTGTTATATTACACTGCACTCACTCTCATGAATTGCCAATTATCAGTATTTATTAACTTCTATTAACAAAACATAGCTTCCTTTACATATATACAAAATATTCAATTCAAAAAAAGTCTAAAGGTTTTACCCATTCATAGTGAAATTGTATCAGTCCAAAAAAATGTTACAATTTACAAATCCAATAAACTTTACAAACCATTCTGGCAGCATATATAGCAGTTTAAAATTTTACGGAAATGAATTAGTAAAAAGGAATATGGAAAATATTAATTTATTACAAAACTTATACGCACAATATTTTATCATCAGTCTATCATTTTTTGTCTACTGTTTGACTTTAATATGACGTTTCTTCAATTGAACCCATCGTTTAACAAGATGTTCGGGGTTAACTCCTTTACAAAGTTCTTTTTCGCACTTCAGTAGCATGTGACTATCCAATCTCTCGTCACTCATTGTTGTTCTCAGATGTGATTTTACAATCTTGAGTTGACTGAAAGAAAGCTCATTTGATGCAACACCATAAACAACTGTGATTACAAAAATGCATAGTTTATGTTTCAGTATATCCTTTAACTTGGGCTTATTTCAGTATATCCTTTAACTTGGGCTTATTTCAGTATATCCTTTAACTTGGGCTTATTTCAGTATATCCTTTAACTTAACAACATGGTACAAAATATCTTGCAGCGTCTTAGCTGGTGTTCTTGATGACTTAAAATCTTCATCATCTTCTAAACAGATATCTATCAAAATTTCCATCTGGCTTTTCAGCACATGAACGTCTGGAATATGATCCTTGTATCCAGGAGGAAAAAGTTTGTTTGCTTTTGTCAAGTTTTCAATACTCAAGTTATCCTTATTTAAAGGAAAACTAAAAATTTTGGTGATAGGGGCAAATATTTCCTTTAATGCTGCCGAGTTTTCGGTTAAACCCATGGCTACAGAGTCTATGACCTCTTTGAATTCTTTCCGGTAAAAAGCTTTCATCTCCATTGCTATTAATCTATGGTGTCGTTCGTAATCATTTTCTGCATCAATGTGTAATTTCCTAGAAAATATTACTGCACTTTCAATCAAATTATTCATAGCATCTGTATCGTTACTGATATTTTGTATGTTCTTGGCAGTACTTTCAATTACATTAATACTGTCAATGACACTGAAGTTTGGACTTTCTAAGATTTCTGTTCATATTTTTATCTTCTCAATGATATTCTTCATGAAGAAATGAGCAATAATGAAATCAAAAGTTGTTACTTTTTTCAGAAGTCCCATTGCCTTAGTTCTCGTGTTAGTATCAAAAATCTTATTATTTGAGATGCTTTAAAGAAGATCAATAACCTTCTGTAAACACTGATTTAAAGCCTTAATAGATTTTGCTCGTGCGGTCCATCTTGTTCTAGACAGGTTTACAAGCTGTAGTGCACTGTCAATGTCTTCTAGTTTTTCTTTTAAATAACTAAATCTTTTTGTGCTTGATGTAAAGAAAACATGCAACTGTTCGAGGACAACAATTCTCGTATTAAAGTATTAAAATTGCAGGCATGTTCAAGAGCAGTGTTTGTTCTGTGGTCCCAACTTTTCCAACTTTTCTCTTTTCTCTTTTCCAACTTTTCCCTTTTCAAATTCCCAACTTTTCTCTTTTCTAGATTCTGGGAGGGGGAGGCTCCCCCCCTACCCCCTCCAAGGCGACTCCCCTGGCACTAATTAAAATTTCTCTTCTACAAAGTGCCCAACTGCTTCGACACCGCGTACCTTTTAATATTATTATTTGTTCTTATCCGAGTCTCGAGTCCAATTAAAATGGTAAGAACACTTACTTTTTATTATACTACCAAAGAGTCAGCTAGTCCCCTCTCTTTAATAACCTGAACGTGACTTACTTCAAAAATATTAGTGCTTGAAAAATTTAAGCACGTGCTCGTTTTGCATAGTAGTGGATCTAAATGGTAGTGTAGGTCATGGGACTTTGCGCTATAGTCTCTTCGAAACATCATGGTGACAAAATCATGACCCTGACGAGAAGGTCACCTTAACCACTGCACTAATAATTGGAACAAAGCACAAATGTTTTTTCTTTTTCTACCTAACTAGTCTCCTCCTAATCGCTAGCATTAAAACCAGTTAAAGCCGTTAAACTTTTTTGAAATATATATTTGATGCATATATTTGCTGTGTATATGTGAATATATATATATATATATTCAAAGTTTAAAAGGCAAGTATAGGAACTGAAATACAATCGATTTCAGCGAAAGTATTAAGTAAACTAGGAATTTTAAGGCTCGTCTAAATCAAATAAGCATGTTTGGTATTACTTAAATAATTGTAAAATGATCATTCGTAAATCGTCTCAGGTTCGATGCGAGAGTAGCGCCGCATTTCGAATTTTTATTCTTTTTCCGGGAAGTTGAGTTTTTGTCTTCAAGATCGGTTAATTCAGCGTTTTCAATAAGCATACAAACTAAGATGTTTTATTAATCAGTAGTTGAACCGAAATTTGATACTCAGATAGGGCGATGAGAATAAGGTTAGAAAATAATACGAGCAGATACTTAATAAAGTTAGAAATGTTAAACCTCTATAAAAATAAACGAATATTAACACTAAGGTAGAACAAGAAGACTTAGGAGAGAAATACATTGAGAAAGGTCAATATTAAATCGAATATTGACACTAGGCTATAACTAAGGAATGAGGTTAGAATCACGCGGAGAAAAGTCACAATTAAAACGAATATTAAAACTAAGCCAGAAGTAAGAGAATCAGCCTAGAAACACAGGGAGATAAGTCAATATTAAAACGAATATTGACGCTAGGCTAGAATTTAGAAATACCGTGATATAGTTCAATGTTAAAACGAATTTTGACACTAGGCCAGAAATAAGAGAATCAGGCTAGAATGACAGGGAGATAATTCAATATTAAAACGAATATTGACACTAGGCCAGAAAAAAGAGATTGAGGCTAGAAATACCGTGATATAGGTCAATATTAAAACGAATATTGATACTAGCCTAGAACTTAGAGAATTGAGTAGAAACACACGGAGATAAGTTAATATTACAACGAATATTGACACTTGGCTAGAACTAAATGATTCAGGCTAGAAATACACTGAGCAAGAATTTTATTTTCTTAAAAAATGTTAATATTACAACGAATATTGACACTACAATAGAACTAAGAAAATAAGTCTTGAAGTACCTTCAGGAGAATCTTAATTTAATCAGAAATTTAATCGCAAGTTTCATTTTTGAAGGAAATAAAGGGATATTTTCTTTTAATTAGGGATAACATCTATTACCCAGAAGTTTTGAGTAATTCAATTTAAATAAGGACTGTGTGGCGGTCTGAGGCATGTGCAATATGTGGGCTTAGAAACTTTTTCATCTGCGTGTGATTTGATTTTCTTCCTCTACATGAGTCTCTAATTGACTCTGGACATCTGTCCGTTATTATTTTTACTTCTCCTAATCATGAGGCTTTTGCTATTTCTTCCCTGAGGCATTCACTGCTCGGTTTTGACTAATGTATGCAAATACATTTTAAATTAATTTAAATGTTTATCAATATAAAATACAGTGTTTTACTGATTTTTATAACGGCTTTCTTTATTGTTTCTATAGTATTGTTAAAATATCTGTGCGTAACAAAGGTGCAACAAGAATCAATTTAATTAAAAAAAGCCTTTCAAATGATAACTCAATTTTTTTTCTTCTTCCATTTTTAGTTTCATAAAATAATCTTTTAAAAATTTGCTTCAGTTGTAACAACAGAAATGATTCTTAATTTTTGCTTTTTAACTTTCGGATTTGTAATTCTGGTTTCAAAACTTCTTTTCATTTACTTGACTATAAAAGTGAAACGAAGACTAAGCAATATACAGCGTTTAATTCTTTTGGGAATTAATTTCACGCAAGCTCAAATTATCGTTTTGGTGAATATAAGATTTATTCCCGGAGTATTCACAGTTAAAGAAAATGAACTTACTGCACTTGATATCTATGTTACAATTGTACCCTCTGGTTTATTTGAATTGGCAATATTTATTTTCGTGGCAAATCGCTTTTGCGAAATATACTTAAATCTGCGGTACAATCAAGTATGGACGTATAGAAGGCTGAAAATCGCTGTGGGGTTAGTTATTGTAGTTTACGCTACAGTATTTTTAGTTGTTGTATTTTATCCAAATTCTTATCAGTCCATACAAAAAATACTTGGCGTATACATCTTCCCATCAACTGATTTACTTTTTCTGGTTCTTTTAACTATCGCGATTGGATACATTGGGTATCATCTGTATCGTCATCATCAAGTAAGAAGGAGAACGCTGCCTATGCAGCACAACGTCGGTCATCCTGAAAATCAAATTGGTACAGGCTCTAAACATAAGAATTCAAAGCTCGCGTTTAGAAGTTTTCTCGTGCCTTGCCTTGTTGTTACCAACTTCGTGGTCTTCTTTCTAATCCCAGATTTAACATACAGTTGGTTTCTCATCAAAGAGCAAAAAGACAAACTGAAGATTGTAGTTATATTTTTAATTTATTACATAGGATTTGGGTTTGATTTTCTTATATACACTTTTCTTACTCCACCAATCAGAAAGGAGCTTGTTTATATTTTTAGCAAGAAGAAAAAGCAGAGACAATTACCATGTTAAAATCAAATGATAATATACTTTAAAATCATATACAACTTTAACCGCAACTGTAATATGGGGCTTACAAAAATACAGAATAAATAGAGTTACAGAATAAGCCAAATTTACAGAATAACAGAATTATAAAAGCCGTCCATTTCATGGATCATTAAACTTTGTTGGTCAAGAAAAATTGTCACCTAGGGAACAGAGCTATGATTGGTTTATTTGTCATTTGATCAGGAAAAGGTAAATATTCCATTATTTATAACTGTACGTTTGTACTCTGATCAATCACCTTTCTGAATGATTTCACCTGGGAGATTTTCAAATTTTGCTTTTTTTTTTATTATGAAACTTAATTTTCTTATTTTTCTGATAACATTTTAAAAAATTTTTAGATATAGAAAAACTTGTTTCAAAACATTTAGTTAAAAAAGAATTACAAATTTTATAAAAAGAATTATAAAAATAATTATAAGGCAAACTGAGGAAAACAAAGTTTTTTTTACGTAAAATTACTTTATTAATTACGTAAGATTGCAATCTCCTGTTCGACGAATAAAATATGGAGAACCAAAGTTTACTAACGGTATTTAGCTTATGGAACAGAGATTCATTGGCGTCCAGATCAAGAATTTATTGAAATGCACCTGTAAAAAAACTGTAAAAGATTTTTTAGTAAATTTTGATGATTTTATTACTTGTTTTTTACTGCAATGGTTTTTGACGGGGTGACGGAGGGGAAGATTGTTTTTCCAAAAAACATGTTATATAAAACTTTTTTTAAACTTTTAAAATCTTTCCAATGTTTAAATAAAAGTGATTTTGATGCTTTTAGTTTTTTTTTAGTAGAGAACATTTGCGGAGATTTTGTTTTGAAATATCAAGTTGTTTAACATACTAACCCCCTTCTTCAAGATCATTTTAATAAATCTCCCCTTCCTCCCCTATTCGCCCAGGGAAGGCAAATCTTTTTAATTAGCGACATAAAAAAAATTTATTTTGTGACGTCTGATTTATTTTATGTCGTCAAATTAGTCTCAACCTTTATTGATGGGTAAAAAAAAAAATCTCTTTTATCAATGTGAAACATTTCTTTTGTCGGTTTGAAACATTTTGACTTGAAATAGTAAAAATTGGGTTTAAAAGCAACTTTTTGGATCAGCAATTGTTCCTAAAGTTATCTACACCAAGTGTCATACCATTACACTGGAATTTATCCGTTGTTTTACTGTGCGTAGGTAGTAAGTTTTCTGTTCCTGGTTCCTTTTTACATTTGCTAATAACAACACAAAAAACAAAAAAAAAAAAAAAGGTTTCAACTTTTTTTTTTTCTTGAAATAGTAAAAATTAGAATAAAAGCTACTTTTTGAATCAGCAATTGATACTAAAATTATCTACACCAAGTGTTACACCATTATACTGGGAATTATCCATTGTTTTATCCACTGTGCGTTGATAGTAAGTTTTCTGTTCATGGTTCATTTTTGCATTTGCTAATAACAACACAAAAAACAAGAAAATAAAAAGATTTCAACTTTTTTTTTTGCGATTGAAAACAGTAATTTACATTCGTGGTATGGCAGAAATTTACATTCGTGAATTGCTGTCTTGCTTGTTTGCGGATCTAGAAAGTTCTACAAAATTTACAAAGGGTGTGTTTAACAGTACCATGTAAATATGCGGTAGCTTACAAACCGTTTCGTGCTGCACGCTTGTCACTTCAGACAGTAGATCCAGGAAGTATACATTAATGTATGATTGGAATCCATTTTACAGCGTCGCGATTTTGGACAGAAATAAAAATATTGCAAATACCCTCACTTCCGCTTTAAACGTAAAAGCCACAAATGTAGGTGGGGTTTATCAAAGTAGCTGTCTTTTCTTATGCTGAAGGTTCTTACAGCGATTAATTGGATATCTCCTTAATCAATTGCTCCGTTCATTATTTTCTGTGTATGTTACAAACGCTATTATACTTTCAGCATTTAAACCATAAGTTTTGCACCAGCGAATCGTATCTTCTACATTTTAAAAAATGTAGAAGATACGATTATAGCCTATTTCTGTCAATGTAAGGGAATTAAAATCTTTTATTATTGGTCTTTGGAGAGCCATGATATGTAGATAAATGAAAGACAGAAAAACTATTTTGCAATATATTATTATTATTATCATCATTATTAAATTTTTACGGGGTTTTACCTTGAAGCATTAAATCAAAGTCATGAGTTTTAAATATTTAATAATAGTTTTTTACATTTTTAATATAAATAACTTTAATTGTTTTAAAGTACATAGTCGCATATAATCAATAAAAGAATTTTTCAACTTGTTCCATAAAGATTTTCAAAGAAATTTTAGGCAATAAGGTAGGAATCCAGCTAAAACAAATTGGGGTGATGATAATAAAACGTGATCCACATAGCGTTCTACTATTTGGAATTTTTATAATAAAAACAAAAATCAGGTTGTTGACACTTTTATAAGACAACTTTTGACAAAAATTATCATTACTAAAGATGGCGAAAATTAGCGATTTACTGTATATTTTTGTGCTTTCAACTTCAGAGCACTTTACACTGATTTTGAGATCTACATTTTTATACGATTCTTAGTCAAAATAAAATTCTCTCTCGTTTTTAATCATAAAAATATAAAGAGGGAGAAAAAGGGAAAGGGAATGAAAAGGGAAAGAGGGAGAAAAAGGGGAAAGGGAAAAAAAAAGGAAAGGAGAAAAAAAAGGGAAAAGGAAAGGGGGATGGGGCAGGGAAATAGGAAGGATATAAAAGGAGAAGTGGGGAATAGCGGAAGAGGTATAGAGAGGGGGGAAGTCGATTAGCACCGGTCTAATGAAATGTTCAAGAATTTTCATTATCAGGTCTTGGTTCAGTTTCATTTGCAATCCAGTCCTCAGATATAGATTTAGAACTACTGAAAAAGTCTCCTGTAGATATTATTGCATTATATGCTACACTATACTTTCTTCTTTCTCCTTTGTGCCTTTATCTCTTTTGATAAAGCACAAAGGAGAGAAAGCTGAAAAATTATCCAAAAAGTACCGAAAACCGATAGAGATAGCTCACGAATTTAAAAAGTTGTATCTTGTTATCCACTTCTTCTACAGCTAAGTAGCGAGGCTTTTTATGCACTTTTACTCTCTAACTTACCTATATTTGTGCAAAGAATTTTATTTAATTCAATGCAAACATACATAGAAGAATATCATACTTCCTTTTTATATTATGCAGTCTAAATTTAGTTTCATATATATTTTATTTTGCGTTTATCTCAAAATAATTAAATAATAATTATTATTATAATTATTAATTATAATATATATAATTATTATTATAATTGAACTACATACTTGTTTCAGATCAAAAGTTTCAGAAAAAATTGTTCATTTTAGTTCCAATTATCCTGAAGTCAATAATTTTTGATAAAAACATTTCTTCTAATTGCTGTACCTTTTAATCGAACTTTTTAATTTTTTGAGAAAAAATGTAAGTGAAAAACTAATATTTGATAAGGTTTAACCAATTTTATAACATTTTTAAAAATTTAAAATTTTTTCTCGAGTCATTGTGTGTCAAAGTTGATCCTTTATTTCTTCTTCCTATTATACACAAATATCTCAAGAAAGATTTTTTGGTTCAAATTTTTGCAGCTATGTTTTATTTACTATCATATTTATCAAAATACGTATGAGCTCATCTATATCACTTTGCTTTTTTTTTTTTTATGGCTTTTTACCAACTTTTATTATTATTCAAAAGATATTTTGTTTAATTTTGTGTTGAGTTATATAATGGTTAGCTGAAAAAGTTTGATCTCACAAATAATAACTAAACAGTTAAATTGCAACATAAACTCATAAGCCCTACTGAAGCTGAACTTCTAAACGAGTTTTTAGAATTGGCTGCAGTTGACTCAAATGAAGTTTTAACAGATACTGTAAATGTTGATAAGAAAGAGTTCTATCAACATAAACAAAAGAACCATTAACCAGCCCAGCAAACACACGACGTCGTAACGACGTTGTAAATAGGTTATTTTCAAGTTATAACGTCGGACGACTTTGTAAAGACGTCGCTAGGACGTCGTATCCACGACGTCTTTTAAAGACCCTTGTTCAGACGTCGTAGCGACGTCAGTTTAACGTCGTCTAATAAAAGAAAAAAAATTATCAGATTTTTTTTTTTTTTTTTGTTTAACTTTTGCGTCAGGTCCGAAACTTTAATAGAAGCTAATTTTAAAAAGAAATTAAGAAAATGAGTAGAAAAGAGTATATGAAAAAATGGAGAAGAAAGGATAATTTGTTAAGACAATTTCTATACGAGAGTGACAAAGATGAAGATTTTTTTGAAAAAACGTTTGAAGTGGAAAAAAATGATACGAGCAAACAAAAACCATGCCACATAGAAGATTCATCCACTCAGCTTGGTTCTTTGAATTGTAGTAATCATTTAAATCAACTAGAGTCTTTGAGCCAGCTTGATTCTTCTGTTCGCTTTGATTTATCCAATGAACTTGATTCTTCCAATCAATACTACTCTTCTAGCGAACTTGATTCTTCTAGTCAGATCGATTCTTTCAGTGAATTTGGTTCTTCTTCAAGAAGCGACGAAAATGAAATAAAAATAGATGAGAGAAATAGTGCGGTTGACCCTAATGAAACATATTTTATTTTAAATTTAAAAAAATGGTTGATTAAAAATAGAATTACTCACACAGCAAGTACTGAGCTGCTCTCTCTTTTAAGATGCAATGGACATGCAGCTTTGCCTAAATCTTCTTGTACTTTGTTAAAGACTCAACGCTGTGTTTTGACAGAAAAAAAATGTGGTGGGGAGTATATCTATTTAGGGTTAAGTAATGGTATTAGTCAAACTTTCAGAGAGAATCCTTTATTACCAGTTGAGAACAACATCATATCTTTACTTGTAAACATTGATGGTGTGCCATTGCATAAATCTTAAAACTCTCAATTTTGGCCTATACTTTGCCAGTTTAGTAAGTTTACACCATTTATTGTTGCAATTTTCTATGGTAGCCAAAAACCAACCAATTTAAATGATTTTTTATATGATTTTTTAATTGAGTTTGCGAATTTAAAAGCATGTGGTTATGATAAAGATGGAGTTAATTTGTTTGTTGAAATCCGTGCATTTATTTGTGATGCTCCTGCTAGGCAATATCTAAAATGTGTTAAAGGTCATACAGGTTATTTTAGTTGTGAAAGATGTGAAATTAAAGGTAAGTACAAGTCGTTTAGAATGATTTTAAATACTACAAATTGTGTGCCAAGTTATTCAAACAGTATTTCTATGCCAATACACATCAAATAAGCCGTAGCATATTAATAGATTTTAATCTTAATTGTGTTGATGGTTTTGTCTTGGATTATATGCATTTAGTATGTCTTGGTGTTGTTAAGCGAATTCTTACCTTTTTAACCAAAGGACCTTTCCCATATAGATTGGGTTCTGCTCAATTGTTGAATATTTCAGAAAATTTGTTAAAGTTTAGTGGTAAATTTCCATCTGAGTTTGCTCGTCAATCAAGAAGTTTACATGAAGTAAAGAGGTGGAAAGCCACTGAGTTTAGGCAATTTTTGTTATATACTGGCTTTTTAGTTTTAAAACATGTTTTTACTCCTGAACGTAATCAGCATTTTCTTTCTTTAACTCTAGCAATGAGAATTTTTCTAGATTCTAATGCGATTGTCCGAAATAATCATGTTCAATATGCAAAATATTTGTTGAATTACTTTGAAGTTAAATCAGAAGAATTTTATGGTCCTACTTTTTCTGTGTATAATGTACACAGCTTAGCTCATTTACATGAAGATGTTAGCTTTTTTAACTGTTCCTTAGATGAAATCTCTTCTTTCCAATTTGAAAACTATTTGCAAGTAATTAAAAAGTTCATTCGCAAACCTCAAAGTCCATTATCTCAAGTTTTAAAAAGATTTTCAGAGCTTGAAAATCTTGAAATAAGTTGTAATCAGTATGCTAAATCACATAGAGTTATTTTTTCTCCAAAATTTAAAGACTCTTGGTTTCTCCTATACACAGGCGAATTTGCCCAGATTATTGGAAAATTAGACAACAATCAATTTAACTGTGTTGTTTTAAAAAATTGTGTTTACAAAAGCGTATTTACAGATCCATGTGACTCTAAAATCTTTAACATTGTTTTTGTTAGAGATATAAAAACTCACTTGAAACATGTTTGTCTAAGTAAAAAACATTTTCAAAGAAAAGCAGTATGTCTAGCTTATAAAGAAGGGTTTGTCTTATCATGTTTGTGTCATGACATATAAAATTTGTTTACAACCCACTCTTTAACTAAATAATAAACGTTGAAAAGTTTTTTGTACCTTTGTGAAGTATTAGATCAAATAACAATATACTTAATATATATTTTACAATGTTAAACATCAAAAAGATTGAATTTTTAAAAGTTTATCTATTTGGTGATTGTCTGTATTGTTGTAAGATTTTAATATTGTTATTTAAATATTTATAAATATAAACAAAAAAAAATTGTTTCATTTATTTAAATATTCATAATAAAGTATGTTAATAAAAATTATTACTTGTTAAATTATTTATAGTAAAATATGTTACTGTTAACATGTTCTATAGCTAAAATTGTTCTATAGCCAAAATTTTTCTAAAAACAATTAATTGTTATTAGAAGAAATTAATATATATTTTTAACAATTAATCGTTTAAACAGTTTTTTAAACAAAAACTATTATAATATAATATTATAATATTATTATAAATAAGTATAAAAAATTCAAAGATGTCAATGAAAGATTTATGGGCATTAGTTGTAACTTCAAGCAAAGACAAAATTGGAAAAATTAGGGAGACAGAAACAGTTGTTCCATTTCATTGGATTTCCTCAGATGAGAAATGGTTGTATTGGCCTCCTTCTCGAAAAGATGAAAAATATACAAAGGCAATTCCCAATGAAGTTATTTGGAAGAAATTTGAAATTTTAAAAATAAAATTACGAGGTAATCATTTTGTTTTTCCGGATTTGTTCTAACTCTTTTATTAATAATTTTTCTTCTACTTATTAAAACTTTTAGGTGAAAAAGATTTGTGTGAATATGTGTCTGGAAACAATTTTATGTCCTCATCAAGCGAAATAGAGAGTTCAGTGAATGAAAAAAGGGATATTGATTTTAACAGTAAGACAAACATTTTGATTTAGGATTTTGGATTTTTATTTAAATGTTTTTTGCAACCTAATGTTAATTGCAGTATTAAAAATATTGTTTTTTCTTTGTTAACAAATTTATTGATATTATTATAGTAGTGGAATTGCCTAAAAAACCTACTGAAAATATTATGTCACCAATAATTTCTTTGTCAAGTAAATCTATTTTAAAACAAGAATCGTATTCACAATCAACATCTTGTAAAAGTAGTTCTTCTGATTATTTATCACCGATAAGTTCTGCGTCACTATCACCTAGCCATAAGTTAAGATTATGTTCTCGATCACCTGTCTCCAAAAGCAGGCCATGTTCGCTCTCACTTTCACCAGTCCTAATGTCTGGATCAAGTTCATGTTCACTTTCGCCTATTCGCAAGCCAAGATCAAAATCTCGCTCCCCTTCACCTGTGCATAGTTCTAGATCATACTCAAAATCACAGAATAATCATTCCCAATCAGTGTTTTCAAAGTCAAAATCTAAAGCAAAGAAACTGGTTCGATGTATGAATAGTAATTTCCCAATGGATGAAGCACGTAAGTTAAAAAAGTTTTTTTTAAGTTTTATTGATTAAAATTATCTATCGAATTCATCTAGAAAACACAGAGAGATTTGGTTAACTGTTTAATGTCAGTTTTGCCAATATAACTACCTAAGTACTTTTATTAAGTTTACTTAATTTAAAAAAATGGTATATGAAAGAATACACAATTTTTTTATGACGAAAATTGTCTCATAGATTCAATTTTGAAAATAAACTTTTGCCCTATACTATTACTTTTTGTTTTAAACTGACATTTTCTTAAATGTAAATATTATGTAATTTATATACTGTTAATAAGTGAAACAAAATTTAATATTTGGATTTTTTTATATGTAATTTTAGGATTTCAAAAAAAGACAATATCTCTTTTAACTTGTATCGTTGACCTATTGGAGAATCAAGTTCACCAAATAAATAATGATTGTACAAAAGATGTGGAAAAAATTGATAACATGGATAAATTCAAAGAACTAGAGGAGTCTTTATCAAAAAAAGACTTTTTTTCATTTATGGTGAATTGTTTTTGAGAATTCTTTTTCATAAATACCCTATTTACTACAATAAAAATTTTTGTGTGTGAAATCTTTAATGTAGTCTTTGTAAAAAGTGCTACCAACATGTCCGTTTGATATTAAATTATGTATAAAGTTAACAATTAGAACTCCTCTAGCTTCGAAGTTATTAATGTTAGTTTATGTTTAAATGTTATTCAAATATGTATAAGCAAATATATATATTTTAGGTTGGTCAGTTAAAAATGGTCGGTGGCAAGACAGTACGGGAAAATGTGAGAAATGTCATGAAAAGGTACACAACAATATACATTGATATGTTTTCCAGGCCTATATGGCGTCGTATTCTATATTAATGGATTAACTAACTGATAGACAATAATATGGATTAAAAATCAAATTAAATGTTTTTCAAATTACATTTGAACAGGTTGCAAGGTTGACTATAAAAATTCGAACTTGATAGCCAAAAGTTCAAATTTGAATTCAAAAAGTTGCCTATAAAAATTGGAATTTAGCAGGTTAAATTCGAGGCCTTAAAAAGTTAAAAATTAGTTGTTTGTTAAACCTGTTTTAAATAATTTTTTTTAAGATTTTAACAAATTAAGTAACAATTTACTCCATTACGCAAAAATAATTATTTTATTTAAGTTTCTTATTTTATGCGAGTTTTTTATTTACAGTTCTGATAATTTCTTTTAACTTAGGTTAATGTCCTACTCTGTAATGTCATGTTTTAATATGCTTGGAACAAATAGACACGAGCAAAAAAAGTTATCATTTAAAGAGACAAAGATATGTAGTGTGGTTGTCGGTGAGTTTATATTGATATATTTATATTTAAGATTGGTATTCTATAAAATGAGTAAAAATAACTTTAAAGTGTTTTAACATATTTCATTTTGTTTAGCGAGTGTGTTGTCAAATCACGCGACAACTGAAATCGAAGTTTTGGATTCAGTGAAAAACGTGTTAAAATACGCTCCAGAAAAAAAAAAAGATGTATAGTTTTGAATTTTGAAAAAGAAATCCAAGCAGCTGCATTATATTTTTATTTGAGACTTTATTGTGGCCATTCTTTTATGTAAATAAAAGTGTAATTGGTAAAAGTAACTGTAATTGGTAATATTTTGGCGCTTTAAAATAGTTAAGTTTTTGAACATGTTACACATCTTACAACATGTTCAATTCTTTAAAGAAGTTGTTTAAATAAATAATACATTTTTTAATAGAAAATATAAAAATTGTATGTAAAAACAAGAGGCATATTTAGTCGTTTTTCCGACCAATAACCGATATCCTGTAGATCCTTTTTGCGACGTCGCATCGACGTCTATTTTTCACCCTGGATACGACGTCGTAAAATTGTTACACTTAACGACTTTACAGCGACGTCAAAACGACCAACCTCGCGACGTCAAAACGACGTTGTACCGACGTCATTGTGCTTGCTGGGAGTTGAGTTTAAGGAAGTAATTTCTAAGGATATATTACTGCTTTTAATTTCTGGTATTGCTGGAATACGAAAGTCTTGGCTGCTTAAAATGCTAACAATTCCTAATGAAAAAAGTAAATCAACTTCAAAACATCAGTATCCTAGATGAGCTGGTTCAAGTTTTCTACAAAGACATTTTTAAAGATTTCAATGTTTGTGAACATTTTTCTATACTGTTTATTATTGACGGATTGGATGAGTTTGCTTATTTAGATGAATTAATAAAACACAATCCAGTAGATCCAAGTGAACATTATATTGTTAATACATTAGCAGATGCTTTAGAAAAAAACACAAATGTATTGTTGCTGGAAGAGTTGGAGCTATAATGCAATAAAAAAATAAAGTGTCTGAATGCAGAAATAAGTTAGCTGTTAAGATATTAATTTTAATGACAGTGGAATAGATGATTACACATAAAAAAACTGCAGAAATAAAAAAGCTGTACAAAATGTTCTTAAATCATCTTATATCACTAAAGCTATAGCAATGCCCCGTTTTATTTATCTGCAATGTGTACAAATATTGGTACATCCCCTCTAAATGATTTTTATTCATTCTTTAGTATGACAGAATTGCATTATTGCATTTTTTAAATACTTTTTAATGAAGCACATAAACAAAATAAATAAACCAGTTTATAAGATAATACAAAGTGAGAGTAGCATTCAATATATTTTTAGTGTTTGTAAACTTTTATTATTATATTCTTATTCTTATTATTATTATTATTGTTATAATAATAACAATAAAAATGATAATAATAATGATAATATCGATTAAATAAAGTTATTGGATTTTTTTTTTAACTTTTTTTAGAATATTTCTACTTTTTTGTTAAAAAAAAAAATATTTTTAAAGATTTAAAGTTTTTACTATTATATATTTCTGCTGAAAATATATAAATCCTAAATCATCTCACAATAACTGTTCAAATTTTAAAGCAATTTAATATAATTTCTTATCTATATTTTTTTCGTTCTTTATAAAAAAAAAAAAATTTTTATACAATCTTAAATTTCACCTTTTTTTAATGTGATACCAAAAAAAGCCTTTGGAAAGCAATTTTGGAATATTTATTTTTAATATTTATTTTTCATAATAATTTCTTTATGAACAATTTACCAGTGCTTAACTTATTGATAATATTATAATCTCATGTTTTTGTAAAAGCTTTTGTGATAAAAGTTCATATCATTCGCTAGTCAAATGTTTAAAACAGTTGATGACTCAACAACTTCTGTTATAAAAAATAAGCAAAATGTTAAAGCGCAACTTTCTTAAAATAAATATCAAAAGTTTCATCAATTATTTGACAAAATTGATTGCCATAAGAAATTGTTTCACTGTTATAAATGTCCATTAATTATAATTTTGAATGTAGTTTTTTTCGCAATAAACAAATCAATAAATCGCAATAATCTTCTGTCCTAACAAAAACTCTCTTTTACAAGTTCTCTTCTGCATTTATACCAAATACTTTTCCTAAAATACCCTTCAAAAATCGTTATAAACATCTGCAAACACATACTTACAACTTTTTGGTTTTTACTGGTAAAAACTGTTAAAACTAATAAATCCATAAATGTGGTTAAATATTCTTACACTTTCCGCAGCGGAATTTCACTCATCCTTGATCCTTACGAATCATACCAGTGTTATTCTCGTTAACAAAAACGAAAACGAAAATGTGTCGTTAACGAACTGTTTTTCTGAAACTAAAACTAAAACGAAAAAAAAATTTTTAATTAAAACTAAACTAAAACTAAAACGAAAATAAATTTGAAAACTAAAACTAAACTAAAACTAAACTAAAACTAAACTAAAACTAAACTAAAACTAAACTAAAACTAAACTAAAACTAAACTAAAACTAAACTAAAACTAAACTAAAACTAAACTAAAACTAAACTAAAACTAAACTAAAACTAAACTAAAACTAAACTAAAACTAAACTAAAACTAAACTAAAACTAAACTAAAACTAAACTAAAACTAAACTAAAACTAAACTAAAACTAAACTAAAACTAAACTAAAACTAAACTAAAACTAAACTAAAACTAAACTAAAACTAAACTAAAACTAAACTAAAACTAAACTAAAACTAAACTAAAACTAAACTAAAACTAAACTAAAACTAAACTAAAACTAAACTAAAACTAAACTAAAACTAAACTAAAACTAAACTAAAACTAAACTAAAACTAAACTAAAACTAAACTAAAACTAAACTAAAACTAAACTAAAACTAAACTAAAACTAAACTAAAACTAAACTAAAACTAAACTAAAACTAAACTAAAACTAAACTAAAACTAAACTAAAACTAAACTAAAACTAAACTAAAACTAAACTAAAACTAAACTAAAACTAAACTAAAACTAAACTAAAACTAAACTAAAACTAAACTAAAACTAAACTAAAACTAAACTAAAACTAAACTAAAACTAAACTAAAACTAAACTAAAACTAAACTAAAACTAAACTAAAACTAAACTAAAACTAAACTAAAACTAAACTAAAACTAAACTAAAACTAAACTAAAACTAAACTAAAACTAAACTAAAACTAAACTAAAACTAAACTAAAACTAAACTAAAACTAAACTAAAACTAAACTAAAACTAAACTAAAACTAAACTAAAACTAAACTAAAACTAAACTAAAACTAAACTAAAACTAAACTAAAACTAAACTAAAACTAAACTAAAACTAAACTAAAACTAAACTAAAACTAAACTAAAACTAAACTAAAACTAAACTAAAACTAAACTAAAACTAAACTAAAACTAAACTAAAACTAAACTAAAACTAAACTAAAACTAAACTAAAACTAAACTAAAACTAAACTAAAACTAAACTAAAACTAAACTAAAACTAAACTAAAACTAAACTAAAACTAAACTAAAACTAAACTAAAACTAAACTAAAACTAAACTAAAACTAAACTAAAACTAAACTAAAACTAAACTAAAACTAAACTAAAACTAAACTAAAACTAAACTAAAACTAAACTAAAACTAAACTAAAACTAAACTAAAACTAAACTAAAACTAAACTAAAACTAAACTAAAACTAAACTAAAACTAAACTAAAACTAAACTAAAACTAAACTAAAACTAAACTAAAACTAAACTAAAACTAAACTAAAACTAAACTAAAACTAAACTAAAACTAAACTAAAACTAAACTAAAACTAAACTAAAACTAAACTAAAACTAAACTAAAACTAAACTAAAACTAAACTAAAACTAAACTAAAACTAAACTAAAACTAAACTAAAACTAAACTAAAACTAAACTAAAACTAAACTAAAACTAAACTAAAACTAAACTAAAACTAAACTAAAACTAAACTAAAACTAAACTAAAACTAAACTAAAACTAAACTAAAACTAAACTAAAACTAAACTAAAACTAAACTAAAACTAAACTAAAACTAAACTAAAACTAAACTAAAACTAAACTAAAACTAAACTAAAACTAAACTAAAACTAAACTAAAACTAAACTAAAACTAAACTAAAACTAAACTAAAACTAAACTAAAACTAAACTAAAACTAAACTAAAACTAAACTAAAACTAAACTAAAACTAAACTAAAACTAAACTAAAACTAAACTAAAACTAAACTAAAACTAAACTAAAACTAAACTAAAACTAAACTAAAACTAAACTAAAACTAAACTAAAACTAAACTAAAACTAAACTAAAACTAAACTAAAACTAAACTAAAACTAAACTAAAACTAAACTAAAACTAAACTAAAACTAAACTAAAACTAAACTAAAACTAAACTAAAACTAAACTAAAACTAAACTAAAACTAAACTAAAACTAAACTAAAACTAAACTAAAACTAAACTAAAACTAAACTAAAACTAAACTAAAACTAAACTAAAACTAAACTAAAACTAAACTAAAACTAAACTAAAACTAAACTAAAACTAAACTAAAACTAAACTAAAACTAAACTAAAACTAAACTAAAACTAAACTAAAACTAAACTAAAACTAAACTAAAACTAAACTAAAACTAAACTAAAACTAAACTAAAACTAAACTAAAACTAAACTAAAACTAAACTAAAACTAAACTAAAACTAAACTAAAACTAAACTAAAACTAAACTAAAACTAAACTAAAACTAAACTAAAACTAAACTAAAACTAAACTAAAACTAAACTAAAACTAAACTAAAACTAAACTAAAACTAAACTAAAACTAATAAACTAAACAGATTTTATAAAAAACGAAATAAAAACTAAAACGACTAAAACTAAACTAAAACTAAACTAAAACTAAACTAAAACTAAACAGATTTTATAAAAAACGAAATAAAAACTAAAACGAAAGACTTATGAAAACGAGAATAAAAGTGCGGTTTTCATTTCCAATAGAGAGTGACACAGGAACGGTAATAGCGGTTTTCCCGCGGTTACCGTGGTAATTACCGCAGTTATGGTATTAATTCCACGGTAATAACACGGTAATGATAAAAATGTAAACACTTTCCCACGGTAACGGTATTAAAACTTAAGTTTTAAACAGAAGTTGAGTGAACTAATTATTTTTAAAATGTTACAATTACCTGGGTGTCACAAAGAAAGCATTATTTTGGACTATTTCGATTATGACGAGTCGATGGGTAAATCAATTTGCCGCGTGCAAATATCAAATAACACAGTTTGAAATGTTAAATTAGAAGGCCAAAATCCTTCCAACTTGAAAACACATTTAAAAGCAAAACATAAGGAAGTATATAAATATTTTGAAGTAAAAGATGATAAACGAAAAGCAGAATCTTGCAAGAAAAAAGTTGTAACTGTCGGTAAGTCCGCATCTGAATCTGTGACATCAGTTACTAAAATTCAAACAAAATTGAACAAGTTTTATAATGAAAAACAATGGACAGCAAGCAATACCAATCAACAGCGGTTACAAGCAGCAATAACAAAATATTTTTCATGTTGCATGGATCCAGTATCGAGAGCCAGGGATCCGGCTTTTATTGACTTATTGAAAGAGTTTCAGCCAAAATTTAAATGCCCAGGTGCAAAAAAAGTTATGTAATTACTAATACAGAAAAAAAAATTAGGATCAGAGATTGTAATGAAACTTATCAATGAAACAAGAAAAATTACAATATGTTTAGATATTTGGACAAAAAAAGCTTTAACGGTATCATTTTTGGGCATATCCGGATGTTTCTTTTCTGAGATAAAGCAAATGCCAGCGCATGCTTTTCTTGCTTTACATGCAATACAACATCCACATACAGGAGAAATGGTAGCAGAATGTCTTATGCGTACACTCGAAAATTGGTTAATACCTGCTGAGAAAGTTTTATTGATAATCAGTGATAATGGATCTAATATGGTGAAGGCTCTAAAGCTTATGAACACAGCTGCTGATACTAAGGGTAAAGAAGAAGAAGACGAAGAAAACAATAGTGAGACTACAGAATTTAGAGCACAAGAAGATGAAGCCACAAGTGAACTTAGTGAAGATGATGATGAAAGTGACTCAAACGAAGAACAACAAGAACATGACGAAATAGAAAATGATCCAGTTACAAATATACTTGATTCAATACCATATAATAGAATGGCCTGCCTGTCACATTCATTGCAGCTTGTGATGAAAGAGATTGATAAACAGCCAGCATATAACGGAGTAATGACAAAAGCTCGAGCACTTGTGAAGAAAGTTAAAAAGTCATCAAGTATTGTTCAGAAACTACTAAACAAAACTAAAAAAAGTGTTGATTACAAGTTGTCCAATACGCTGGAATAGTTCTTTACTAATGTTAAACCGATTGTTAGAACTTTAATCAACATTAAATGAAATTCTAGATGAAGAAGGAATTGATAGTTTGTTGGCAAGCGAATGGTCTACCATTGATTCTATATGTAAGATTTTGGAACCCTTCCCAGTTTACACGAACATTCTGCAAGCTAATTGTATGGCATTGTCAAGCTAGTTCCTGCAATTATGGATTTAGAAACTCACTTCGAACATGTAACAGGGTATAAGCAGTTATTTGTCAACATGCTGAAATCTTTACGAACACGTTTTGCTGTTATTATGGATCCTGAAACACAAGATTTTAATCCAGTGCCAGCATCAGCTACATTATTAGATCCAACATTACCTGCTGCGTTACTACTACCTGGTAAAGAAAACTTGTTGGCAGCAGCTAGAAGATTTATACTGCATCAGATACTATAAACCAAATGTTTAATTTATTTTTTATCTTACTTTATAATTTATCAATAAAAATGCTATACTTTATTAATTATATAGTATGTACCTGGAAATTTGGATTTCTCAAATTGCTATTTGCTATTGTACTAATACAATTAAATTCTACAGATTTTGCTCCAATCCCTTTATACATTTATTTATTCATATCACATATTTATTATAATCAATAAAGTTCTTACAAATCAACAGTATGCAATCTTATATACTTATGGTGAGTCAATAAAAAATAAAAAGTTGAAGTCACTGATCTGCAGAGTATGTTGTGTTACTGTCTTACTGAATAAAGAAAACATTTCTATAGATCTAATTATGGTATTGTATATATTTGTTATGTATTTATATAAAATAATGTTTAACTGTTTGCAACTGTCATGTCAGCGTAGTCGTGACTTTTTTTAGATTACTCTTTTGCCATACAATTGTGATCAATATCAAGTTCAGCCAGGCCCAGAAAATCAAACTGAGCATGAAGGCAGCAGTAGGATCAATTATGCTCACATTCCAGCTGATAGCTCTCAGTTACCAGAAGTTCAAAATGACCAATTGGATATGGTGGTATTGCTTCAACTTCAATTGGTGCCAATGCCACTAGGCCCACATCTGACTTGCTATCTGAGCCACCTCCTAAGCTGTTTAAGTACTTGATTGGCAAAAAAAACATCGTTATAGACAATGATAGTAGGTAGTTACTAGATAGTAAAGATTTTCTAAAAGTAGACATTAAATTACATAGGTTATGCATTTATAATAATATTCTATTTTTTAATTGTTGATTATTAGTTGAAATTTTAAAATCAATAAATAATTAAGTGTTTTAATAACATTAATACATTTGTTTATATATATAGCAAAATAAGAATATTAGAAGAATTATATGTACATATTATAAATTTTCGATGTACTACCTGTATTCTATGATTGAACAGCTAGCCTACTGCAATCTATTTATTTTGTTGTTTGTACAATCTTTGTAGACAAAATTCATCCACCAGCTGAGAGTCAACTGTACATGCTATGCAAGCAGCTTGCGAAACAGAACTGTTGCATTATCAAATGGAAATTCATAGTTCAACTATTTGCAATAAATATAAAGGTGATCGCGGTGCTATCAACTTTTGGATTGAATGCAAAACAACTTATCCTATATTAGCACCACTAGCACTTGACTTAATGTCAGCTCCTGCCAGTGAAGCATACTTTGAGAGAATATTTTCGCTTTGCGGGGATCTAACAGTGGGCAAAAGAAACAGAATGTCAACATCATTGGAAACAAGAGTTTTTCTCAAGCTTAACAATAATCTAATTTCTTAATCTAAGTAATAAAAATCCATTATTTGTTAGATTAATCATGTACCCTATTTAGCTCATGTATGCTTCATAGGCACTCTAGGCAGGAGCTGATATTATGTCAAGACTAATGTTTTATTTCAATAAATTATGTTACAAATAAAGAATAGTCAACCATTTCTGTGAAAATTTTATTGTGAAACATTATTGTAACCAACATTATGTCTAAGTCTTATAGTTTATACATCATAAATCTAATTCAAACAATATTTATTTTATACTACAATTATATTTTATTGCTTAAAGTTTTAGTGGGGTATTGTACATTCTCTTTTAAAGAATTTTATATCCACTTTCGATTATCGAACAAGATTTTAATAAAAAATATTGAGGAATGATTATCAATGCTGTTAACTTTGTTAAGTATATCTAAACTGTTACACTAACTTACACACATTACAAAATATAGGCTAGCTTATATAAAATCACATTGATCAAAAAAGAACGAACATAAAATGTTTAAAAAAACAATACTGAAAAGTTTTAAAAACGAAAGCTGAAGCAAAATTGGTTTTTTAAAACTAAAACTAAACTAAAACTAAAAAATTTCAGTAAAAACGAAAACTAAAACTAAAACGATTTTAAAAACTAAAACTAAAACTAGAACTAAAAAGAATAAACAAAAAAGAAATAAAAAACTAAAACTAAAATGACTTCTAACACGAAAACTAAAACTGAAACTAAAAAATCTAATAAAAACGAAATAAAAATTAAAACTAAAAAGATTTTTTTTAAAACTAGAATAACACTGAATCATACAAATAGCAATCAAAGTATTTTGAAGGCATGCGCCGCTCCCGACCACTCCGTCGCAAAGACACGTCGATTTCTTGAAGTTTATTTTCAGCTTCGATATTTTCCTCGTTTGTTTCTAACACATCTTTAGTTTGCTCTCCTTGATTTTCAGCGTTCTCTTGACCATTTTAAGTATTCATCTCTATTTCCTCCTCAGGGAAAATGCAGGACTGAGTATCATTTCGAGGTCTGATGCGTTTCACATGACGCGGAATGCTGTTACTTCTACAATTTGGTTCGACGTATTGCGAGTTATTGTAACTGGTTGCAATATTGTATGGCACCTTGCATTCGGTGGTTTCAGCTGGACTTTATCGCCAATTCGAAATCTCTCGTCTATGTCATTTTATGCAGGAAGATTCCTTTTTCCCAATCCTTTAACACCAATGGGATAGCTGTATATTTTGCCCATAGGACTTACACCATTTTTGTCAGCTGACACATTGTACCAATAAAGCGCTTCCGGTATTGACATTTTCGATCGTTCTGGTATTCTTAATCGTACGGTGGTTTCTTTCCACAATTTCATTTATTCCAAGATAATAAGCGGCTATAAATCTTATTTGCACTCCCCAACTATCATGAAAACTCCTTTTCTCTTTAGTTTTAAATGTCGGCTCGTTGTCAGTCAATATCTCAGACGGTTCTCCACGTTCACAAAAAATAAGACGCAGTATTCGAACTATGGTAACACTTCCGTATGGGTTTGATAATTGTCGCCACAACGCGCATTTTGAAGGTCCCCAATCAATTAGACTCAAATACTTTTCAGTACCATAATGCGTGGTGTCCATGGCCAATCTCTTTCAGTTTCCTACAACATCCAATTTCCCTTTTATCCACCGTATTGGCGCCGGATCTATTGACTGATATGGTTCGCAATTTTTGACCACGTTTCAAATACCGTTTTCAGTAGCAGTCGGTACTGTTTTACGAAAAAAGTTTAACGTTCGATGCACTCTAAAGTGTTCAGTTATTTGATGTATATCGGAAATGAATTCAGACTTTGTAACTGTGACTCCAGTCCAACTATTCAGACAATCTGCCACAGTCAGGTTGTTGAGCGAAGTGCTGAGAACTCCTGTTAATGCGTCAGCCAAATTATCTTTAGAAGGAACGAGTTTTACCTCAGCGCAACATTGTATTCTTCATTTAGTTGTTGCAACATGCTCAGTCTTCTTCAAATCAAAATTTCACCTGTCGCTTTTGATCTCAACTTTGATTTTCCTGTCAGATTGTCAGAAACCCAGTGGAATACTGTCACGGAATCGGTAAAAATAGTCACTTTTTTCAGCTTCCATATTAGACGCATATTCATTCATCGTATCACAGTGTCTAATTCTGCCATGTTTATATGAACATCAGACGTTTCCTTTCGCAGTCATGTATCATCCTCCACAGTAGTTTCCCCAACTTAAATAAGAGCACCAATCGTTAAGAACTGGCATCAACCCACACTATTCCCTCATCACCACGCACAACCCATTCACCATAAGCAGGCTCGCAACGTTCCACATCATCAAAGACTTTTTGAAGCACCCACTTCACGTTCTCATCACCAACTTCATCGTCCCAACCCTTTGTCAGACTGACAACTTTCCTCTTTAAGAGACTGCAAATCACTCGTAGCCAAACACATACCGGTAAATGTCCTACCAACAGTCCACACAAAACGCTACTCTCCTGGTTAACTTTTGCGAAACAGTATCAATTCGATTCCCTCTGGACTACATTAGTTTGTTACCAACCTTATGCACACACAATAATAACACACGAACCCAATTATCAACAATCTGATCATCTTCTTTACTCCCTAAACCATATTTTAAAAAATGCTATTGACATAATCAAGACTCACCATACTTTCGTCAACAAAAAATGTCATCTACATAAGTGGATGTTCCACTCTTCAATAATTCGTCTTGATCAATAACGGAACTCTGTAACTATAGTGTGATCTGGAAACCTCGGAGAAATATTTGCCAATATTTGCTATGTGCTTTCATACACTATGCACTATGCACATTAATATCTGCTAATGCAAAATTTTTAAACCATGTGATTATCATATAACCTGCTTTAATTATCGAATGTTAGCTTTATTACCATCAACATATCAACTGTTATTAAAAAGGAACATTAAAATATCAATAAATCAACAACCATACTTGCATGAAATTTAACTACTTATAAACATAGATACCGATTGCATATAGACCAATTTTCATCTGGATGCTGCCGGTAGGTCCGATTTAATAAACAATTTTCTAACTCCCACTTTAAGGCATGAAAGCAGTAGTTTAAGAATTTAAGTCAATTTATTTCAGAAGACAGCATAGTTGAGTTTAAAAATTTTCGAACAGTGTAATATATCTACGTTTACCATATATTTCAACATATGTTTGTAGCCCTTATGGGTTTAAAGGGCACTATCCTTTTAACAGTAGTGAAAATTTTCATGTAAAAAGGAAGATAAAAATATTAGCCCTAACGGTCTATAAAATCAACAACACGTTGTTTAAACGTTACTCGGAAATGATTAGAACTGTAAACAATTTTTCTAAATCGTCAGCTGTAGTGTAGACCTTCAAAATCCATTTTTCAAGGTTATTTCGTTTTGTATATGATTCGAAAGAGTAAAAAAGAATACACAACTGTAAAGAGAAAAATACTCTTAGTTTTCTTTTTAAGTTGTGCAAATAGCGTGATGAGTAAAACTGCCAAATCCATGGTGTCCAAAATTTGCGGTTAAGTTCACGTAAACCGAGTTTACGTTACCAGTTCATGTACAAATAAAAAAACTATAATTTTTGTTTGCATTTCATATAAAATAAAAAATTTAATATTTCTTATTTCGTTGAAAAAAATTTACATCTGCAATTAAAGTAAGAGCTGTCACATATAAATAATATTACTATTAATATAATTTTTCTTTTTAATCAGGTGACCTATGATGATGATGATGATGATGATGATGATGATGATGATGATGATGATGATGATGATGATGATGATGATGATGATGATGATGATGATGATGATGATGATGATGATGATGATGATGATGATGATGATGATGATGATGATGATGATGATGAAGCAAAGTTCATGGAATGCTTCTTTGAAGCGCAGGCATCAATAAAAGAGGATTTGAAAAGATCAATTGTTCAACGACGCTGGCGGATTATCATAGAAGACGAAAAAACTGCTCATGAAGTTTTACATAACAAATATTTCATGGAGAAAATCATCGAAGCAGGAGTCAAGTTGGATAGTTGACTTGTTTTTAAAAAAGTTTTATCTGAGGATGAAAGAAACCTTCTCATCAAATGTTTTACAAACGTGCGTCAAGTCTATTTTTGTCATCCATTGAAAATTGATGGACGTAGCGTAAGATTAAATCCAAAACGTAAGATTAAAGATTTGATGATAAATATCAGTAAAAGTTTTGTACCAAAGGAGGAGTTAAAAGGTTTCCTCTCGTGGATTCGGCTCGCTGAAAAATTAAATCTTCACCTTCAGGATAACACAAACTTCATCACCGACATCTGTAATTGGCTTCGTGATATAAATTTCAAGCGGTTACTGATCAAGTACCGTGGAGAAGACTTTTACCGCATTAAAAAGTTGGAGAAGCGAAAAAGAAAATCTTTTGAATATTTGAAAATACTTTTATGCTAATGAAATAAGTAAAATATTGAAATAATACACAAAATATTTACTAAGCTTTAAATAATCAATGAACTAAATTTATTCCTTATAAATTATGAAACATGATGTTAAAAATTTGACATTTTCATTTTTGATTTTTTGTTTTTTTTAGTTTTTAGGAAATTTGAGCGCTGACTTGTTAAAAATGTTTATTAATAGTTTTTTTTAACTAATTATGAAAAAAATGGTTGATGATGTCAGAGTAAAAGCTTAAAAGCAAATAAATACTTTTTTTATATTTATACTATACTATATTATGCTATGTATATTTCATTTGAAACACTACTAGCAAAATGAGGATTCCAGCTGCATAGTAGCTTTTTAGTGCTCATATTAATCGGTTTTTAGCGCTGTCAAAAAATCTCGGCTTCATGTATTTTTTTTTTGCTGGCAGAAGCATGCTTGGTAATAAATTTCTGTTTTTATCTTTTTCCAGAAGTCACTTCAGTTTCAAACTATCGAATGCAACTGTAAATTTCATAAAAACTTCCAGCAACGTTTTGAAAATCTTTTTATTGAAATCTGTACTTTTTTTTTCTTTAAAATAATGTGGAAACCACAAAATAACAATTTTTCGGAAAATTATTTTAACTATTTTGCCACGAAAAAATAGCAAGGCAGTTATTGTCATAAAATTGGTAATGGCCAGGTCACCAGTTTGCACCATTATCTAGTTCGGAGCAAAAAGTAGATAGCTTGCAGCAGAAGGTGTCGAAGCATATGCTCAGAAACATCATAGCACAGAACCTTTAATGCTAAGTGAAACCCTAAACCTTAAATGCTTAGTCAAAGAAAATGACCTCACACGGTGCACTTAGAAAAATGACCTCACACGGTGCACTTTTCTGACGAAAAACTCTTCGATTTGTTTTCCAACAGTCAAACAGATCGCTACATATGCTCCCGATGGTCAATAAGATATCTGAGAGTGTTAATGCAAGTTGCAGACATAATATCTTGCATCTATAATGGTCTTTGGAATTGTTGCTCAAAGAAGACAGTAATGCCTGAAAAAAACAACACACAGGATTTCTGACCCAAAAAAATGTGGCCATCCTCATCCACAGATCTGAATCCTTTTAATTTCAGCATTTGTGTGTATATTGAGGGCAAGATAGACGATATCGAGGCCATAGACTATATAAACAGATAGATAAGCCTTATCTTAATTTTTTACACAATTTTGAAGCTAATTTATTAGCGCGTGACGTCACTTGGGGCATTTAATTTATAATATCAATTCAGGACAAAAATAACTAGATGTATTTAACACTTTTTAACAAGTTTTAATATTTGTTATATATATCATTTTGTTTAAATTTATATTTTTGAATATAATATAGGTATATAACAAAAATGGTTGCATCATGTTCTGCATGTAATTGCTTTCAAAGATATATTGAAGGGGTTACTTTTCATGGGTAAGTAGCCCCAAGTTATTCTTAACTATTATCTAACCTTATACTTTGAAATTAGTTTATTACTTTAATATAACTATTAAATACTTTTTTTTGTTGATAGTTTTCCAAAAGATGTGAAATTACCCTTAGAAAACAATCTAAACTTTGTGGTAAGGTAATTTCACTAGTGACTGTTATGAAGAAAGCCCTTGGAGTTCACAAAATAAACTAAAAAGTGATGAAATCCCCTCCGTATTTGATTTTCCAACACATTTAAGAAAAGTTAGTAATCCTAGAAAACCATAAAAAAAACAGACAAAATATTATTTCAGATAATATCACCAACGATTCTATAGTAAGTTTATCTTACAATAACATAACTACAAATTTGTTAATAGCATGCATTGATTTAAAATGTTTGAGTTTACTTTTTGTAACGTATAATACCGATATATTTTTAGGTCCCTTTGGAAAAAAACTTCGCGTAACTAGGACTTTTATTTTGAATTTGCATATAAGTGCGTATAAGTGCGTGTAATAACAAAACTTCCAATACTTCAATAAAAATTCTAAACTTTAAACGCCCGAAAATAAGATATTTTTGCATCAAATATAATTAAACATAGCTAAACATTTTCACGGAGAGCTTTCGATTCAGTTAAGCTTCGATTAAATTCTATTTGTTTTAAAATTTATTAAAAATATAAAAATATCAATTAAAATTCAAAACTTCCCAGAAAACACAGTAACGTTCAGAAAACATTTTTAAAACGTGTATTGGAAACGTTTATTTTCAGAGCTTTTCCCATCCAAACGAAACGGTAATGGGACGGTTTTAAGTAAACATTCAAAGAACGGTTTTAGGACGTTTATTGGAAACGTTTATTTTAGGAGCTTTTTCCGTCCAAATGACACTAACAGTTTGACACTAACTTCAAACGTAACCTAATTTCAATGTGTAAAAGCATTAATTTCAAACGTAACATTAGTTACCTAAAGGTTTAAGCTTATTTACTTTCGTAATTTAAACATCGGTTTTAATTACATAAACTTATAAATATAATTTAAGAAAGCATAAGTTTATCATTATAATGATAATAGCATTATAAAGGCACTTCATTCAAAACAACACAACAATAACTTAAAATAGATACTAAATGTTAAAGTTTGCAACAACTACAATTACAAAAAAAGCTTCTCTATTATTTATCTTCCGCCCACGGAGCTCTCTTTAAATGGTATCCTATTAGTCAATCGACATTTTCTTTTGGTAGTCTTTCTGTCACCAGAGCACCTACAAAGTAACAAAACCCAAAGAAAGTTCATATTTAGGTTATTGTCTATTTGATGTTATCATAAAACTTTTTAATCATATTAGAAAAAATTATGATGTGTGCATTATAACATTAAAAACCAACTGGTAATTAACCACTCAAGAACTCCAGCAAAGGTGTGGCATTGCATGACATTATTAGATAAATAACTACGACACTTGTATTAAAATATGTAAAAATAATAATAGATACAATTCACTGTAACTAAATATACTCCAAACATAATCTTACAATTCCAAACATGATCTTATAATTACATAATCTTTTATGCTTTTCTAAAAATTGAAGATTACCAAGTAGAGCCTTGTACAAGTAAGTACATTTTCCATTTTTTCCCACCTTACTAAATTTAGCTTGTAGCTTTTTTGACATTGTCTCATATAAAGCCTTATTTATAATTGATGATGGCATGTTGCCACCAATCTGTTTCAGTCGGCTGACCTAAAAAAATTTAATAACCCAGATTAAAAAAATTAAAATAAGAAATGTTTAATAACAAACTAATAAACAGTATTTGTTAATAAAAAAAAAATTCTTTTTTAAAAAATATTATTTTTTAATATTAGTGCAGTGTAATACAACTTTATGGATTGTGAGAACAAATATGTTCATATAACTTTATAACAATTTCACAGGTGATTAATCTCAAAATTGATTGATTAAAAAATCTAAAAGTTTAGTAAATAATAAGATTTACCTATAAAAGAAAATCATCATTTTTTTTAAGAATCTCCTCCTTTTCCACAAAATCTTTGAGGGTGGATGATTTCTCAATGTGAAATGCTGACACATCTGTTGACCCAATCTTTTAACAGCTTTTTCAAGTTGTATTATCAGACTTTTAACACTACTTAACTCCATAAAAAGAGCATACTGTAAACCTATTTAAAAAAGAATGTATATATAACAGGTTTAGATTTGGAAGGGCATCCAGTTGTAAAAAACTTGCACCAAACTTTTCCTTTATATTATTTTAGTTAAAAAATGATAAGAATTTAACCCATATAAGTTTGGAACTATGGATGAAAGACTTCAGCAACAAAAAACTATAAATATATATTCATATTTACATCTTTCATCAAGAGCCTTGAAGGTTCCAGTTGGGTTACTATACATAAACTTGCCACCAATGCGATTCATTTCCAAAGGTCTTTGCTTTCGGTTAGTTGAATTAAAACATTCAGTTTCTGAAATAATAAAACTGCTTTTTAACATATTTATCATTAGTAGTATAAATAAAATCATCACAAAAATATTTACATAAAAAAAAGTTTTTTATTTTGATCCTGAAAGCATTTAGGTAATTTACTCTTCTTTTTACCTGCGAGCTCAACTTTGGAAGAGTTAATTTTTACTACAGAGTTTTCTTTAGATCTCTCCACAATGTCAGAGGGAGTCTTGAGTAAACCTGATTTTTGAAGACCTTGTTTATCTTGTTGGCTGTTTGAATAATACTTTTTTTTTTGAAGACGGCTCTATAACCATATGAATATCTGGACTTGGCCCTCAATAATCTGATTTAAAACTTTCATTCTCTGAAATAATTTAGTATTTATATTTTTAATATCTTATATAACTTATGAACTTTAGAAACAAAATACATTATATTATAAAAAGTGAAAATAAAATTATAAGAACCAAAATATGATTGTTTTTAATATTTAAACAATTCAAAATACTCAAAGATTTTCAATAAATGATGATTGATGATTTCAATAAATGATGATTCAAACATCAAACACAGAATGGTTATAACAATAACATTATTAAAACCCAATAGGTTCCAGTTTAATTTTTTATACCACCAAATTTGACAAAACACTGAACCTTTCTGAACTTAAAAACCAATTTATAGTTATAATAAATGATCATAATAAACAACAACAAGTAACAATAAAAAATAAAAATAAAACACAATAGAAAAAAAGACTATAAAATTAACAGAAAATTACCAGGTTTTTCAATTTCATGACTAGAAGTCTCGGTATCTATATTTATGCAAATATCACAAATATCTTTTTTCAAGATTAACCTTTTTCAATTGAAAGTTTAACCAATTAATATCTGGAGCCACCCAGTTGCTAATACAATAATTAAATTGTTTTTTTGACTTAGGTGGCCAATAAATAATATTCTCTTTGTCATCAACCCTGTGTAATGGAACTGTTACTTTTTTTAAAACATTATCTTCAGAGATGGTGACAACTGAATAAAGTCTTTTAACAGGACTAAAAGAAAAATTCACAAATAACATTTAACAAAATATCAGCTACGCTCACATGAGCAGTTAAGTAAAAATTTAATATTTACTTAACTTGCGTTACACAATATTATTAACAAAGCTTCTTTAATGAGATTTTAAATTTATGAAATTTATTGAAATGAAATTAAAATTACAAAAAATTTTTTATTGAAATTAAATTAAAATGTACAAAAAATTTTTGTCAAGTCAAAAAAAATGACACTATTAAAATGAAAATAAATTTTTGAAAGTTTTTGATACTGTACTATTGAACATGTATTATAAAGCAATTGCAGAATAACAAATCCATATTTTACATTTTTACCAGTTTTTTAATGTAAGTATTTATAATTACATTAGTCATCAAAATATTTAAAACATGATTATTTAAAAAATTATATCATTTTATTGTCAACTATTTTATACATAAGATCTAATATAAAGTAATACCTTGTGTTTGGTCTATATCTTTTTCTAGTTTTTATAAAGGAATGATCACTTGAAGAATCACTCATTTTTAATTATATTGTAATATATCTATAAATCACAACACACAAAGATATATATATATATATATATATATATATATATATATATATATATATATATATATATATATATATATATATATATATATATATATATATATATATATATATAAACCATCATACGCAAAAAAATTCAAAAAGCTTGATATACAGATAAACAACTGCAAGGAAAATCAGGAAATGGAGTTGGAAAAGCATTTCAGTGTCACATTTTAGGTGATAAACTAAATTAGCAATAATACTTAAACGAAACCGACATGAGATTTGAACGTGTATATTATTATATTTTAGAAAGCCTGAGTCAGTTGTAATTAGTCTAAACTGATTCTACTTTTAGATTTAAATATGTATAAAAAAAAAACGTCCAAACAAGGAGGTTTAATACACAGGAGACGGCATAACGTGACTTTTTTGAAGCCAGTTTTGAAATTTGGCCGCCATCTTGGTTAACCCAAAAGAATTTCGCGGAACTGAGGATTTTATTTAAAACTTTGTTAAACCAAATCAAAACATTGCAATGATTGCAATCAAATGATTGAATAATAAGAATTGGTCAGTTTATGCTTGATAACTTATGCTATCATGTAAAGAATTATTTGCTAACTGATAGTCTTCTTCAGTTCGTTTCAATAACATTCGGAATACTGAAAAAGACATTCAGATAGCTGTATTTCAACATGCTACCAACAGAGACTGTATTTCAGATACACGAAAGATTCTTGTGAAAAGAAAACCATATGTTTGTGAGCTGAAACAAGTTTGTATTTACATGTATATAAGATAATAAGCTATAACTTAAGTGTATGTATATAAATGCATATATATACATGACACTATCATAACATATATATATATATATATATATATATATATATATATATATATATATATATATATATATATATATATATATATATATATATATATATATATATATATATATATATATATATATATATATATATATATATATATATATAATTAAGTTATAACTTTTTATTAAGCTTTATATGATTTATACTGAATAATAATAAAATGATAAATATTGATAAATATTGATAAACAAACTTAAATTGACATGCCATCTTGTTCTGCCTATGGGTATACTTCAAGAGATTGTACTGGTGGCATTACATTTTAATGTTTGTAAATGGTTGATACAGAGAGAAAGTTTTCCAAAGTTTTCTGCAAAGTATAAAATGAAAGTTTATAAATTCATATTTTGATATTGGTGAGGTTATAAACACAGCAATAAAGATATCAAACAAATGACAAATTTTTACTACTGATCTAAAATAATGACAAAGTTATAAATAAAAAATCATATGTAGTATATTTATTGCAAAAAAAAACTCACATATAATATATTTATTTCAATAAAAAACTATTAAGTGATTTTTCTGAAATCCCCCTTCCAGAATTGACAGTGTTTTTAAATGCATGTCTTTTACTACCCTAAGTTATTCAAAAGGAAATAGCTTACAAATTTAAAAATTAACACAAAATTTTTTTTGTGTTAAACTTCAAATTTGTAAGCTATATCCTGGTTTGTGTTAAAATTCAAATTCGTAAGCTATTTCCTGGTTTGCAAATACTTTTCAGCATACCAGGTACTGGTATGCTGTAAAGTACTTGCAAACCAAGCACTGGTATCTTGTTCTGCCTATGGGTGTACTTCAGGAGATTGTGCTGGTGGCATTACTTTTCATAGGTACAGTAATTTTTTCTTGGAAAAATAAGAGGTTTATTGGGTTGTAATAAATACCCTTCAGCAAAACATTTTTTTGGAACATATAAAAAATTGCTGGTGTATAATGATATTCAAGATATTCTTCATGGAAACTGTTTGCCATTGCAAATTGTACCTATTTTGACTGCTCTAGTAAATACCAAAACATTGAAAACATTGTTGTTACTTCTGTTAGTGTTTTGAATAACTCTACTAGCAGAAATAGGATTATTGAACTACTAGAAAACTCTGTTACTGATCATGATTATTTTTTAGTTCCTGATGCTAGTTGTTTGTCTACATGTTCACAAAGTATTGTGGGTTGTATTGCAGGATTTGCTGTATTTAGGGGAAATTCTGGGGAATTCGTTACACTGTGAAACATGTATTTCAGCGCTAAATACAAGTAGCAAACAAGAACAATATGCATTAACTTAAAAACAAAAGGTGCATTATTAATATTTCCCTCAAAAAATGATCATGACATTTGCATTTTGTGTGAAAAGTTGTTCAGAATCAATGTAGAACACAACAGCAATGATTCATTATACTTGTCAAATGTAAGGTGCCATGCAATTTTGCAGTCAGTATATCAATTCACAAACGCTTGTTTTTATTTCCACAAGAAACGTTCATACTGTGTAAAACATGGTGTCTGCTAATTTTGTGTTGACATACAGCTATCTGAATGTCTGTTTCAGTATTCCATATATTTTGGAATAAGCTGAACCAGATAATCAGTTAGCAAACAATTCATTGTAACATAATTTAACCTCGAAAGTATAACTGGCGAATTATTTATTGACTTGTTGCAATTCTTTGATTTCTTTTCATCTGTGTTTTCTCCATAGTTCTGCGCAAAATATAAAAATGTTTTGGGTCAACCAAGATGGCGGCAGATTTTCAAAACTGGCTTCAGCGCGTTTTATATAAACGAATATACCGTGCCGTCTCCTGTGTATTAAACCTCCTTGCGTCCAAAGGTCGTTTTTTTGACGTCTTTTATTGACCAAACTTTTTTGTTACAAATTTATTCGTTTAGGGCGCTTTTTGAACGTTTACGAAACGTTCTTATATTCCTCAGATGATAAAACCTAAAAAAATCCAAATAACGTTTAAAAAACGCTGTGTTTACTGGGCTAGAACGATCAAAAATGAATTACTTTAGTGTCAAACATAACTTAACGAACTAAATATTTTCACTAACATCTTCGATTCGGTTATACTTCAATCAAGGTTTCTTTACTGAAAATGTAGAAGGTTGCTAAAAGAAAGCTATTAAGTAGAACTTTAACAGAAAAATACAAAATACTAATAAAACTCAACAAAGAAGAACCGTCTGTATATATATCAAAGAGATATGGCATTCCAAAGCAAACATGTGTCTGGCTGGTCAAAAGAAAAAAACAAAATACATTAAGTTGTCGAAAAAAATAAAACTTCTGCGAAAAGAATGCGGATGCGTGTCTCCCTAAATGAGAATTTGGATAGAGCATGTTTTATGTGGCTTTAAACACCCGACACCAAAACATTCCTGTGTCTGGAACCAATAAGTCGAACGTTTTCAAAAAGTCCGACAAAAAGACGAGAGCTTTACTTAATAACGGACATTCTCTAAATAGGACAAAAAATATATACCCCAATTGGGTCCGAGTTAACGGGATTCTACTGTAATATTTAATAAAAAATAATAAGATTTAATACTAAAATAACCATTTAATGTTAAATTTTCTATTCTAAAAACTTTGTTTCGTTTCTGTTTCGTGTTTTTTTTTTTGCCTAAACGTGACGTCACACGCTAAAAGATGTTCGTTTCAAAATAGTTTACGCGCAGCATGTCAGTTATTGAACAAAAGTTATTGAAACCTGTGAAGAAAATGAAATAAAGCTTGTTTGTCTACACCTAACAATACACATATAACTCAACCTCTAGATATAGCTCTCTTTAAACCTTTGAAAACAGCTTGGCTTAAAATTATCACAGAGTATAAAGATTCACTGCTGGCCGCATGAAGATATCTCTTGACAAACAACATTTCCCAGAACTTTTAAATAAGTTATTGTCTTCTGTAGAGTCAAATCAGGCTAGTAACATACAATCAGTTTTAGAAAGTGCAGTGTCTATCCAGTGAATGTCAATGGCTTCTAACAAAATTTCGAGCAAGAGAATCTTATGATAAAGAAGTTCTAGAAGACAACTTTAAGGTTTTCTTATAAGACAAATTTAAATCTTTAGAATCTGTAGGAACTAATACACAAAAAAAGAAACTGTTTGTTCCTGTAGGTAAAAGTATAAGCATTGTGTTATAGTGTTAGTCATAGAAAAGAGTAAAAACTTTGAGCAGTGAGCTCTTTTGTTTTCTGTATATCGTTTTTTACGGTATGAAATCTAAAAATACAATGAAGTCTGATTTTGCAGATGCTGTTTGAAGATATAGAAAAACTTTATGAGGGTTGTGATATTGTGATAGAAGAAAATTGCAAAGAGGAAAAAATAAGCAAAACTACGAAACTTTACAAAGTGTTAGAATTAGGCTTTCAATGGGGCATTTGAACTGGTAAAAAACCTCTGGTTAACTTTGCAATTTTTAAACAGTCTTGAAATAGGGAGTTTTGTCACGTGACATTTTATCGCAGAAAAAAATATACCGAACGTTTTTGAAAAACTTCGTCCAAAATACGCAACAAATGATTTTATGTAGGTGTCGAAGAATGAAAACCCACTCATGAAAATAAATAGTATATATGTATATATATATGTTATTTTTTTTAGAAAAGGTTGCACTACAATAATTTTTTAGGGGACGTCGTTTTGCTTTAGAATTGATAAAGTTATTTAACTTTAAATGTTTCAGTTTTGTTTATATACAAGTAAATTAAGCTAATTCTTTCGTCCCCACATAAAAATAGATTCTGCAACTATTTATTTATTATGTCAATCAGTTTTTTTTTTTGTTTTTGGTAGTCTAATAGGGTAGATTTTTTGTTTTCTAAGTGGAAATTTTATAAATTTCCCCCGTCTTTAGATATTTTATTGTTAACGCAACTTTTTACGCAAGAAAAAAAAAAGATAAAGTTTTTTTTTTCGGTGCCAAAAGTTTAACGAGAGACTTTAAGGAAATATTTCATAAAATGTATATGAATTGAAAATATTAAAACACGAATATCTTTGGAACTAAATAAGCTACAGAAGTGGTTGAAACCATTTTGAAAATAAAATATATTAAGGAATCCAATGCATTTTAAATAAAAAAGATTAACATTGGCTATAAAAATTGCCTAAGCTCTCTACTTGAAAAACCTTTTCTTAATTTGTAAAAATAAATTTAACAATTAAAATAAAATTTGGATATCATAAATAAATAAAAAAAACTTCATTTTTTTTTAACTTCCCCGTTTTTTAAAATCATGCACGTAGGGTTTTAATTTTCAGCGTTTAACCAATTTAAATTTAAAAATGCAACAAGATTCAAATTAAATTTAAAAAAGCCTTTCAAATGATAACTCAATTTTTTCTCTCCCAATTTTAGTTTCATAAAATAATCTTTTAGAAATCTGCTTCAGCTTTAACAACTGAAATGAGTCTTAATATTTGTGTTTTAACTTTCGGATTTTTGGTTCTGGCTTCAAAACTTCTTGCAATTTACTTGAGTATAAAAGTGAAGCGGAGACTAAGCAATATACAGCGTTTAATTCTTATGGGAATTAATTTCACGCAAGCTCAAATTATCGTTTTGGGTAATATGAGATATATTCCCGGAATATTCCCAGGAAAACAAAGTGAAGTTACTGCACTCGATATTTATGTTTCAATTGTACCCTTTAATTTACTACAATTAGCAATATTTATTTTCGTCGCTAATCGCTTTTGCGAAATATACCTAAATCTACGATACAATCAAGTATGGACGTATAAAAGGCTGAAAATCGCTGTGGGGTTATTTGCTTTTGTTCACGTTGCGGTATTTTTAGTTGTTGTATTTTATCCAAATTCTTATCAGTCCATAGAAAAAATACTTGGCGCATACATCTTCCCACCAACTGATTTATTTTTACTTGTTCTTTTAATTATCGCGAATGGATACATAGGCTGTCATCTGTATCGTCATTATCAAGTCAGAAGGAGAACGCTGCCAATTCAGCATAACATCTTTCTTTCCGAAAATCAAACAGTGTCTATAGATAAGAATTTAACTCTCGCATTTAGAAGTTTTCTCATACCTTGTCTTGTTACTACCAACTTCACTGTCTTCTTTCTAATCCCAGATTTAACATACAGCTGGTTTCTCATCAATAAGCAAGAAGAAAAACTGAACAATATACTTTTATTTTTAATTTATTACATAGGATTTGGGTTTGATTTTCTTATATACATTTTTCTTACTCCACCAAATAAGAAAGGAACTTATTTTTATTTTTAACAAGAAGAAAAAGCAGCGACAACTACCATAGTAAAATCAATTTATAATTTATAAAATACTTCAAAATCATACTTTAACAGCAACAGTAAATGGGGCTAACAAAGATACAGAATATACAGAATTTACAGAATAACAGAATTATAAAAGCCATCCATTTCATGCATCATTAAATTTTGTTGGTCAAGAAAAATTGTCACCTACGGAACAGAGCTACGATTGGTTTGATTTGTTATTTGATCAGGAAAAGGAAAATATTCCAATATTTTTAACTGTACGTTTGTACTCTCACCAATCACCTTGCTAAATGATAAAAGGAGAACATAATTTTAAAAAGATTTCACCTGGGAGACTTTCTTAATATGCTTTTTTTATCGAAATTAGTTTTCTTATTTTTCTGATAACAGTTTTTTTAGTTTTTAAATAAAGAAAAACATTTTTCAAAGTATTTAATTGGATTTGAAAAAGAGCTTGAAAATAAAGCAAACTAAGGAAAACAAAGAAAATTTTTTTTAGTAAAAGTACAGATGGTCATCTCCTACTCGACGACCAAAGCATCGAAAATCAGGTTCGCTAATGCAAGTTATGGAACAGAGCTTCATCGACGTTAAGATCAAGAATATGCTGAAAAACACCTGTGAAAAACTTTAAAAGATTTTTTCGTAAATTTTAATGCTTTTACTACTTGTTTTTTATTGCAATGGTTTTCAAGGAGGACGGAGGGGAGGTTATTTTTCCCAATAACACGGTCGTTTGGTAGCGCTATGTTATTATACGCATGCGCAAATTTTACGAAAAAAAATCAACGCTTTCAAAATGGCTACGGCCCTTAGCAACGAAAATAATTTTTCTCTGGAAACCAAGTGATTGCATATTCTCCAATATAAATAAGTTTTTTTCTTGCTGTTTTAATTTAAATTAGTTTAACAATCACCCGGTTGTGTACTAAAACACTTAAAACAAGAGAAGCAACATCAAAACGTTCGTTAACATTTGTTGTTTTGAAAGATGGCTGGTTAACTATATGTGATTTGTTTACATTTTTTGGACACTACATTCTAGGTTTTTAATCGTGGAAATCTAACCATATTTCTTGAAAAAGTTTGAGGAAACCTTCTTCTATTTATTTCTTATACCTGTTCTTAGAATTCAATTTTTTTAATGGACAAAAAAAGCATTTTTCTGCATTACCTTATTGACCATTACAGCTACATTTTGTTTGCCTTTACTAGAGACAAATAATAGAAAAAAGGAAATATACATTGTTAAGAAATCGTCGATTGAGAATTATAGGGTTCTAACTGACATTTTGGAAGAAAATGAGTTGTAAACATAATCATGATGGTGTAGACAATATCTATCATCTGTTGAAACCCTTTATAAAAATCTTCAGATTTGAACAAGCTTTTGATAAAAGTTCCAATTGCAACGCAGGGTTTGTAGCAATCGTTCAGAATTATAAAGTTCCTCAGAAATTGTTTGTGCTAGAAGGTTCTATTGGCATAAACAACCATTTTATTTCAAGTTTTAAATAAAAGATGGCTGCTCGCAAAAATAAGAAATTATCTTTGCAAGATGTTTTAAATGCAATTAATGAAGACTTTAATCAGAATTTTTCATCCAATATCAATGATGATTCAAATGATGAAAATTGCAATAGTGAAGAGTCAAATGAGTAAAGTTTTTATAAATTTAATTTCATTACAACGTTTACTTATAAACAAAAAGAGATCGAATTTAGACCACAAATGCTTAAATTTGAATAATCTTATAATTTTTTACCGAATAAAGTACAAATTTATTTTTTTTTGTACTGTTTTTAAGTTTTATTTTTTTTCTATAGTCATTAATTGTATGTCATTCTGTTATATAGTAGAGGTATTTCGTTCAACACTGATATTTGTTCTCTAGAATCTTCTTTGTCTCCACAGCATCCAGATAATCAAACGGAAAAAGCAAGGTAAGTTAAAATAAAAAGAATCATTAAGAGTACACCTTTCCCATAACAATTTTATCTGATGTATTACTATATTGGTATTTTTATATTGTGTTTTTTGTGTTTTTGTCATTTATGTGTAATTTATAACTTAATACTCAAGATTATTGTCAAAATTATGTTTTCTTGATTGCAAAGGTTACTTTTTATAATCTCAATGTTTAGTTAATTTTCAAAACTTTGTCTTTTCTACATTATAATATCTTTTATAGATTTGGTAAAGATGGTCTTCTTGTAACAAGTAGTAAAAAAACAAATAAAAAGAGATCTAGACAACCAGAAAAATGGAAAATGAATAAACGTAAGAAATTATGCCAGTCTGGAGAGTCTTATGTTAGCAGTACTAAAAAGATAATTTCATCAAAAAAGATTTTAAAAACATGTAAAGAAAACTGCAAGTATAAACAGTCATACTACAATATGGACAAAGATAGGCAAAACTTTTTCATTTTTAGTTCTACAAGACGTAATATAACAGCTCGTCAGACTAAAGAAGGTTTTTCAAAAAGACATTATTCCTTTCAATATTTTTTTGTTGTAGCAAATGAAGAAATCAGAGTTTGCAAAACTTTTTGGATACAAACACTATGTATTAGTCAAAAAATTATTTACAATGTGCATGAAAAGAAGGATCCGTTGACTGGTACGCCAAAAGTAGATATGAAGGGTAAGCATACTAAAAGAGTGGTTACAGATGAAATAAAAAATAAAGTAATTCACTTCATAAGTTCATTTCCAACAGTTGATAGTCACTATTGCAGGTCTTCAAGCACCTGACAGTACTTACCCTCAAATTTGAATTTAAAAAAGATGTATCAGCTGTACATCGAAACGAATAGTGAGAAAGAAGCAAAAAAAGTTAAAGAGTCTTACTTTAGATTTATATTTAATACTCAGTTTAATTTAAGTTTCCATAAACCAAAAAAGGACAGGTGTGATGCTTGTGAAGCCTGTAAAGTAGCAAAAGAAAATAATAAACTTGATAACACTATGGAAGAGGTACAGCAAGTTCATTTGCAGGAAAAAATAGTAATGCGTGAAGAAAAAACATATGACCATAACAATGAGGTGGTTGATTTAGTAGTAATTAGTTTTGATCTTCAAAATGTTGTTCAGTGTCCGAAAGCTGAAATAAGTAGCTTTTTCTACAAAAGAAAACTAAATGTTTACAATCTGACAGCACATGTTAAATCTTACAAAACTATTAAGAAGTACTGTGTTGTTTGGCCAGAAGTAACTTCAGGAAGAACAGGTAATGATCTTGCAATTTATCAAAATTTTTGATGATGTTGCAAAAACATTTCCTGAAGCTAAACATTACATTACTTGGAGTGATAGTTGTGTTCCTCAAAACCGCAACTCAATTATGACAACTGCCATGATTTATTTTCTGACTCAGCACCGACTAGTTGAAGATATTACAATGAAGTACAGTGTACCAGGGCATTCTGCAGTTCAGGATGTTGATAACATGCACAGTCAAATTGAAAAAACACTGCAGTCTTCTGAATTTTACTCACCAATTTCATTAATAAGGCTTTTACTTACAGTAAACAGGAAAAAACCATTCACAATTATTCAAATGCAGTCAGAGGATTTTAAAGATTTCCAAAATGTTGCAAACAAATTTTTATTTAAAAAAGTGCCATTTTCAAATATAACATCACTCCAAATTAAATGTGCACCTCTTGTTGGGTATAAAGTTTCTTATTCAAATAAAATGTTTCATACAACAAATGTAAAGCCACCTGAGAAATATATTAGAAAAAAAGATAAAGAAGTTAAAAAAAATATTATGTTTACTTTGCCTAAACCAGGTATTCTTTTCAAGTTTAATCAAAGTGCCATTACAGAAAAAAAAAAGAATGATCTGAAAGACATGCTAAAATTTATGCCTTTACAAGATAAGGAATATTATGAAAATATTATAAAAATTTGTTAAAGTATTTACAAGATAAGGAATATTATGAAAATGTTATAAAAATTTGTTAAAATATTTAACAATTATAAAAATATATAAATATTAAAAATATTTAACAATCTATTTAACAATAGATACTTAAACTTTATTTTTTCAGATGTTCTTATTTTTTCTTATTATTAACAAAATATTCAATGTTTTAGTTTTTTAATGTTGTCTCTTGCTTTATTTTTTTTCTTAAATATGGCCTATATCCCACAAATATTTCTTGTAGAACCTTTTGATTCTAACAAAAAATACGTTACTATTGTAGAAAAAGTTCTAACTGAAATCGAAAGTATTGCTTAGTTTACAAAATATTTCGTCTAATTCCTTTTTAACTTAGTTATAGCATTAAAAAAAGTATACAATCATTTTGGACAAAAATTTGTCCGAAATACTATTAACGTTTCCATGGGAAGAGGATACAAAAGTTTAAAGTCGATTTTCTCTAAACTAAAAAAACATCACATAGAACCCTATAATTCTCAATCGACGAAATGTAAAATGCTGTTGCCAAAAGTGTTTTTAGCTATCAAAATTTTCTTTTTTTCTTTCTTTTTCATGATTCTAGAATTAACACCCTACTTTTAGGATTAATTTTCTGATGGTAAAATTTTTGGATGCTTTTTAATCGCTTAGTTGGGCAAGGGATAGATTGATAAATACGCTTTAAATTTTTGAACTCAAGATATATTGATTCTTCACCTTTTTCGCCATACAATCCAAAGCCAGCGCCCCATTTTTTAAAAAATGGAATAGCGTGATCTTCCAGCATGTGTAACTTTCGAGGTATTAAAGCCTTAGGCCAAGTTGTGCGATAAAAATGCATCAGTTCAACAATATTTTTTTCAAAAGAAAATGTGATAGCAACATCAATCATGTTGTACTTTTAATCCCAGCTTTACAAGTTAAATCATCATAAATCATCAAATATATCTTGCTAGGCATTGTTGTAGTTTCAGTATACTCTTCAACCTCAATAACAATAAAGACAATAAATTTTTAAAGAGCTTTGAAAAACTCATTATAAACAGAAAGAAAAAGAAAAAAATCAAATAAAACTTATTAAGTTCATTTAATATTTCTGTTGTCATTGTATTTTTTGAGTAGAATATGGTATAGCATGCAGAAAATTAATGAAAGTGTAGTTTATGTTTTGTAATGACTTTGACTGCTATCTTGTACAGACTTTTCCCAGAGAATCCTTCATCATAAACAAGCTTTGAAATAGAATTACATAACTTTAGCATAGAATTTTCTAAAAAAGAAAAATGTCTCTTTAAAAGATATATTGCATGATTTTATATTACTTGTTATTATTGCTATTAACAATAATGTTTCAGATTTGGAATAAACTAATTTATAAAAGAAATGGAACTTGAAGCATTTTATACACATGATTTCCAATGAAACTTTTTCCATGGTATGCTTGTCGCTCAACTTTCAGTTTTTGCAATATAGCTTCAATATGTTGTGTGCATGGTTCCTCACCTTTCTTCAGCGTAGATTCAAGCTCCAGAGTATTACATTGTTTTGTCTATAGAAGTATTATAATTGCTTTTAAATTAAGATTAGTTAAACACGAGGAAACATTGGTCAGGAATAATCCAGATATAACATGTAAAATGGTTAAGGTGGTACTAGCATATAAAATATCAAAATTTTTATAGACTAGTACCACCTTAACCATTTTTTTACTTTATAAATTTGAATAATATAATTATTGAAGATTTCAAAAATGTATGTTGTTTTTATGTTTCTTAGTAAAAAAATGGCCTAAATTGTCAGTCATAAGAAAATGTTTTTGTAATGATAACTCACATGTGTCTTGAATTTTTCAGAGAGATTTTATTTTGTTTTCTTGCTTTCAGAGTTTTTTAACTTTGAACAAGGATATCTTTTTTAACTACTTGGAGATTATACCTAAAATATTCGCACACTGGTTATCAGGTTACTTTCGAGGGGTTTGACCAAAATAAGGATTTTACAGTTTGCTGTTCTTGAGATAATGATATTGACAGCACAGATTTTACAACAAAAATTAAAACCATTATTGAAAAAGCCACCATTTTGCATCTATAAATGCTTTGATGATGATTCTGATCAAATCCCTTTATCAACATGTTAACCTTTTTGCAAAAGTTTAGACTCAAACTATGACTAGTTAAGAAGAAATTATTATCTAAAAATGCAGTTAAAAATGCATATTAATTGTTTACTCTGCATGTTTATGGGCACATTAACAGTTTTTTATTTATTTACACTGAAAGTTTTTTCATTGTACATGTATTTAATCAAATATTACACTGAAAATCATAGGATTAACAGTTTTAGTTTTTATAGTTCAGTACCACTTTAAAGCAGAACAATATTTCTATAAAAAACAGAACTTAACATTATCACATTTTAAGAAAATGCTTACCATTTCCTTTTTACTTTTCTTTAGGAAATCAAGTTGAGGGAAGTAAGTTGACTTAACATTTTCCAGATTATCAGGATTATTCAATTAGCCATTTCCATTGCAACATTCACCAGCTGTATTTGTTCATCAAGATTAAAAATAGAACTTTGAAGGTCTGACAGTTGTTTTTGCTTTAATATAAATTTATGGTATTTTTCAGAACAGATGCTGCTATTACTTTTCAATACTTCTTCTAATACAATTAAAATATCCAATTTCATGGGCTTCTTCTACAAACATGTTGAAATATTACAACTAAACTACAATAATAATACTACAAACATGTATAAATATTAGCAACTATTTAGAGAATACTAATTTATAAACAGCGCTAGGTCCATGAGTCGTGGCACTTGTACATAGTTTAGAACCAGTCAAAACCAGTGCAATATTGTCATCACTTGTAAGCCATCAATATAAAGTAAAAAAATTGAATGCTCAGTAAAACTTGCTTGGTAATGTTGTATATAGATTAAAGTTCAGTATTTAAAAAAAAATCTGGAAATTCTACGATCAGATTTTATTTTATTTTGACTTTAAAATTCTCAGTTTTTACCTTTATCGACAGCTGCTTTCTCAGTTCTTAATATTCGCGCGCAATTAAATTTCAAAGTTTTTTTAAAACATGTGTATACTTTGCTTATGATAGGAACTATCCCAATTTACATTTTTTAAAGAAGATTTCTATTTGTAAAATTATTTGAGAAAACGTTAGGATTGCCACTATTGATAAATCATCAATTTTTTTCATGTTTACATCGCTTTCGATTTCTATTTCTAGAGCATGCGCATAATAACAGCGCTGTTTCGCTTTACGTAAACGACCGTGAAAAAGAATGTTATATGAAACAAAGTTTAAAAAAAGTTCTATAAAACTTTTTTTTAAATTTTAAAAGTCTTTCTAGTTTTTAAACAAAAACTAATTTGCTGCTGTTATTTTTTTTTTCAGTAGAAAAACATCTGCGGAGATTTTGTTTTTGAAAAACCAAGTTGTTTAACATACTAACCCCCTTTTTTCACGATCTTTTTAAAAATCCCCCCCCCCCCCCTACCTAATTCGCCCAGGGAAAGCAAAACTTTTTGGATTAGCAACTTGGAAAAAATTTATTTTGTGACGTCTGATTTATTTAATGTCGTCAAATTAGTCTTAACCTTTATTGACGGATAAAAATAAATTTTCTTTTCTCAGTTTGAAATATTTCTTTTGCCGGTTTAAAACATTTTGGCTTGAAATAGTAAAAATTAGAATAAAAGCAACTTATTGGATCAGCAATCGTTCCTAAAATTATCTACATCAAATGTTATACCATTAGACTGGTTTATCCAATATGTTACTGTGCGTTTATAGTAAGTTTTCTGTTCCTGGTTCATTCTTACATTTACTAATAACAACACAAAATACAACAGAAAAAAATGATTTCAACATTTTTTTGCGATTGAAGATAGAAATATCTTTTAAACAGAACAGTTCAATTGGAACATAAACTAGTAATACCAACTGAATTTTAACTTTTAAACAAGTTTTTGGATAAGCTGCAGTTGACTTAAATGAAGTTTTATGGGAATTCTTTGTAAATGTTTTCGAGCAAGGTTGCTTTCTAAACAAACTAAAAAACTATAAACCAGTTGAGATTAAGGAAGTATTTTCAAAGGAGTTATTACTGCAGTTATGTTTTATTTACTATCATATTTATCAAAATAGGTATTCATCTATATTTCTTTGCTTTGTTTTTTGTTGTTTTTTTTTTTATAGCTTTTCATCAACTTTTATCATTATTCATAAGATCTTTTGTTTAAGTTTGTGTTGAGTTATATAGTGATAAGGTTTTGAGTTTTATGTAAATTTGTAATTGAGTTGTTCTGTGAGTAGTAATGCTTTACTAATATATCAAATGGCCATCTTACTACACTGAATACCACTTACTACACTGAAGTCACTGAGCACCTTCATTATAAAATTGCTCAACATTTTTAACCTTCACCATGTTTATTTTCATACTTTATTAACAACTTAATCATTTTTTTTTATTTTCAGAAATCTGTGATGAGCTGAAAAAGTTTTATCTTACGACTTATGGAAAAACAGTTCAATTAGAACATAAACTCATAAGCCCTACTGAAGTTGAACTTTTAAACAAGTTTGTAGAATTAACTGCAGTTGACGCAAATGAAGTTTTAAGAGATACTGTAAATGTTGTTGAGCGAGAGTTCTATTGATGCAAACAAAAGAACTATAAACCAGTTAAGTTTGAGGAAGTATTTTTAAAGGACTTATCACTGGTTTAATTTCTGGTATTGCTGGAATAGGAAAGTCTTGGCTGCTTAAAAAATGCTTACTTAACTGGGCTTACAATTCCTTATGGCAAAATGTGGATATAGTTCTTTATCTTGAATGCAAAAAGTTAAATCAGCTTCAAAACATCAGTATCCTAGATGAGCTGGTTCAAGTTTTCTACAAAAACATTTTTAAAGATTTAAATGTTTGTGAACGTTTTTCTATAATGTTTGTTATTGACGGATTGGATGAGTTTGCTTATTTAGATGAATTATTAAAACATAATCCAGTAGATCCAAGTGAACATCCTATTGTTAATGCGTTAGCAGATGCCTTGGATACAAAAAAACACAAATGTGTTGTTGCCGGAAGAGTTCAAGCTATATTGCAATACAAAAACAAAGTGTCTGAATGCAGAAATAAATTAGTTGTTCAAATAATGGGTTTTAATGACAATGGAATAAATGATTACACAGAAAAAAATTGCAGCAATAAAAAAGTTGTACAAAATGTTCTTGAATCATCTTACATCACTAAAGCCATGGCTCAAGTCCCGTTTTATTTATCTGCAATGTGTACAATTGTTGGTACATCCACTCTAAGTGATTCTTATTCATTCTTCAGTATGACAGAATTGTATTGTTGCATTTTTTAATACGTTTTATATAAACAAAAGCAATCCACCAGTTTAAAAGATGTTACACGATAAGAGTAGCATGCAATTGTTTACCAATATTGAATTATTCAACCAACTTTAGTGGAGTTCTGTCTTTCAGTATACGCACATATATTTTGAGTCCAGAGGAGATTATAATTTATATAAAGTTGCGTAGCTGTTTACCTATGATCTGTGAACTAACAAATGAATTTCACTTTAGATAAAAAATTTTTACTTTGTTTTTGTGAAGTTTCGTGTGAAAAAATATCTTAAAAAACACTTTTTTTCAATTGAAAGATACCTGACTTTATTGGGTATATTCTTTTTAAAGCGAAAACATAAGCATTCAGCAATCTGATCATTTTTTTCATTTATTCATATATGTTCATGTTATTCGTTTGCCAAATCTATTAAACAATAATTGAATCAACAACTTTAGTTAATTAAATAGTATGAGATAATGCTTCTATGCAACACTTTTCTTAGTAGATGTATTATCGGGATTTCAGACTGACTTTTAGCTTAGCAGGTTAGAGGTACCTTCAAGGATATCCTCTAAAGAAACCCCTGAGAGGTGCATCAGAGTTCCCCCCTCCTAGGTATCTTCGGAGGTAGTCTCTAGGGGTAGTCTCTGAGGTAGCGAGTGTGTGAGCGGCAAGCGAGTGGCGAGTGGGCTATCGAGTAATATATTTTTTTATTTGGAGAATTATATTTGTATAGGTAATGACAAAACGACAGTGTGAAATGGAGTAAAGACAAGCACAAATCATTTAGGAATAATTCTGGGATGGTCTGATAAGTTTCAAAGAGTTTAGGGAGGCTCTCAATTAGTTGAGGGAGGATAAGGAGGGTCTGGCAGCCGCAACGCCTGTAACAAAGAGAGAGGCAAGACAAAACCGTACGTCCCGACTGACCGATGATGCTGCGCTTCGACCATCGTAATCCAACAACATATTGGTCTAACAGTTCACTTCGCGGGGTTTTTAAAGCTTTTCTCCGAAAGACATTTGTCATGTTCGCTTTAAGCTCCCTTACTATATAACGTGGGAAAAATTTTTTCCCTAAATTAAATTTATTCTCGAAGTCCGCGGGAGGCTCGGTGCTCTAGGACGATCTTCTCACAGATGTCTATAAGATCGTAGAGAGCCTTCTGAAGTATGATAATTTTTAACATAGTATCTGCAGCTGAGATGACTTCTAGCTGCACGGTAAATATCATCAGATTCCATCCTGGCGGCTTTCCTCATTAAAGAGAAGAGAACTTTTCTTTGCCAGAAAATCACTGGACCAGTATGCGCTTGCGCTGAAGGAGGTTGTGCCTCTTTCTACGCTCAACCTATGTTTATCAGAGCTTAATTTAAACGATCGTATGTACTTGACATTATTTTAGAAATCTATGAAGCTTTTTTATAAGCTAAAGAAAAAATATTAAGAAGAAAAAATAATGGCAACAGCTGTGAAAAATCATCAGAACCGTTTCTTGAAAATTGTGGAGGCTGAGTTTCAGCACCACGATAATCACAAGACAGCATATGATCAATCCCGTGCGCAATTGCAGTCCACCGTAACCACACGCCAAGGGCAGATCAACACAGCACTAGTATCAATAGAACAGCCTGGAAATCATGAAAACCTAGCTACTGCAATCCAGGCATACAGAAACGCTCTGGGTGCCAGTGCTTTTGCAAGCCTATCATCACCGCTCCCTGAGCCTGTGTTCACCTCTATCATGCAAGACGAGATCATCTTGGTCCGCGACTATGCGCTGGTCACATCATCCCTAGGAATTTGTGCACTAGCGGCTTCCAAAATCCGATAATCGACTGACTTGAGGTGGTAAAAAAAACTCGAAAATAGGGTTTGGCGGACCGGTCAAGAGTGCTCGAATCCTTTGGTCTCGTTCCCAGAGAGCTTTTGTGCTACTACTTGACTCCTAGTTAAAACTGCCGCGTTGGCGACGGCGCTGAATATAGCCACCCTAATTGCTGCCATGTGTCTCGCATCAATTTTTCAATTTCTGGGAGCGAGGCTGGCAGGTATCCATTTCTTATCGGCCAAAATCTGCCGAGCCCACTCACCAAATATCAAGTTGCTGATCAACTTTCAGACATTTCACATATCAAACCCCAGCTCAGTCCTCGACTCTAGCTTGGTTTTCTCCAAGCCGTAAGAGATTGCTAGGGCTCCGACGCCAACCACTACGCTGTGATACACAATATCAGCGACTGCTTTCTTATAGTCAGATGCTATTTTTGTCAATATATCACTTCTTCAATTGGAACCTAATGACTAGTCAAGACCAGTCAAGACCAGTCAAGACCAATCTGGGCGCGCACCTCAGCATCCTTACCGAATATTGTCCCAATATTGTCTGATCGAGATGCCTGTGTGTTTTTTAAAGAACCCGACTTCAATTAAATGCTCCATCGTTAGGGTTTAGTCCTTCATTAACTTGCACACACCATCAAAGTCATAGTTTCTCAACTTTTGAGCCAAGCGATACAAGTCAGACATGCAAGGGACAGGGGCATCGCGCGCGATTACTGCAAAAATGATGCTTATACTCATTCTAACAAAATATTTTAATTGGTGCTTATCATTTTAGAATGGTTGGATACCACTAATTAGACTGGCGAACCCGATAGGCCATCTTCTTTGCGTCGGCACGACGAACACAGCTAAGACAGAGCTCTTCTAATAGGAAAGCCAAAAATCACGGAGCACTGAAAACCCTCAAGGTTTATTCCGAAATAATGGCTGAAGATGAGTGCTTCTTCATTATCGACAATATTCGGGGGCCTCCCAAATTGTAATTGACCAGTTAAGTACAGTGGCAATTCTCCCCTTAAAAGACAGGAGTTCCTTCATCCAGATAGTTGATGAGAATGGGGGCGGTATAGAATCGTCTAAAGTTTACGAGATCCGATTGCACCTTTGAGACAATATGCCGCTACAATAATATTCACCTGTAATAAAAGTGGTGTCGAGCTGCTATGATTTTCTATGTTATTCCATGGTTTTCGCCGGCATTATGCATACCAGCCCTGACTTGTTTAACAATTTGGAGGAAGAACTACACAGATATATCTTAAAGTCAATAATGGCAAAAATCCTAGACGAACTGGTTGGGGATGACTCGGACTCATCCATCGAGGTTAGCCCAGAGCCCCGAAAAGACAGGTCTATCGAAGTTGGTTGGCCGCTGCTGTTAGCAGTGGAAAAGTTAAAAACTGCTAGGGAGGAAACTAACGCATGTCACCAAGACGGATCCGAAGGATGTGACTGCTGTGTACACGAATATACCGCAAGGATGGGCAGGAACATGGGCGCTGGGCTAAGCCAAATGGCAACGTCAGCATATACAGGTCTTGTCAAGAGATTATTTCCGATGAGTGATCATGCTGCTCTGAAAAATGATCTCAATAATAACGTAGTACTGCAGCACGCTCTGTGTGTTCTTTCGGGAGAAGTATACAAACGAAATTGGCAGAAAAAGGTCGATGCACCAGTCGAATCCCGTTCCCCGGTGCGCTTGATGCAGGTGGTCTCCCAGCAACAAGAATTTGCGACTAGTAAGGTTGAACAAGCGCCTTTTGTTAGCGTTTGGCGCGTGCGACTACCAAAAAGGCGATGACTTTGAGATCATCGGCTGCAACTAAGGATTCCTCATATCAAGGTGTCGAGGTCTTGTATGATCGGCGTTATTCTTCCCCAATATGATGTTTCTTGTCCTATGTGACGCTGTTGATTTGAGTGGTTCAACTTTCCAGGGTAAGGAGATACGACTCTCGATGCTGCTCTTCTCGATAACACAGCCCCCTTTGTATCTTGGGATTCCAATGGTACGCCAGAATGGCGGAAAATGCTGCCTGACACTTGTATAGACCAGATAAACTTTAAATTCGATGAGCCGGATAATACTCCTAGTGTCCTAGCGAAAGCTATGCTCGTGTTCGAGATGTGAAACCTTTAGGGCTGCGCTCGACAATGGACATAAATATTTTTGCTGATTCAGTGCGCTACGTACCAAATAGAGAGACCCAACATTGCAGCCACCGAACCGCCCATGATTAAGGCATTGAGTTTTGCCTGGTGTTTATCTGAGGACTTACCTGAGGGCAGCGCGATGTGTGGCTTTTCAACACCGATATCAATCTTTTTATCTCCTGTGTGAGGCTTGATCGGATTTGTATCCCCTTTGTCAGGTGTTATCGGATCCATAGACTTGTCTATAAACCTTTTATTCACCCCATTGATTCCCGCCGTGAGACCATAAGCAGACGGTGGTGCTTGAAGAAGCTCATTGTTGTACTCTCACATCGACGGAGGTGCTCGGAGAAGTTCATTATTGTACCAAAGATCGCTTGGGGTAAGATATAGACCTTGGGAAAGGGCGAAAGTAAGAGTACTGTTGACGTTTGATAGTGTCATTCATATGCCGATCATTTCAGTACCTGATGATATCTTAATCCTAAAAATCATTCCTCCAATAGAGTTACACATTTTGTTGGGTGTTGTAAACCAATTGTTTTCAGATCCTGTTGGGCAGATCCTAAAGTGTGACTCCTAAAGTTCATGCTGCCCTTCATCATTTGAAGGAGTTTATTTACCACTAAAATATGCCTTTAGGGCTGCTCAGTGAATATTATAGACTACAACAGCAAGCATCTTTAGAATGAAACTGAAAGCAAAACTTGGTTTTAACTAAGATTAGTGTATTTAAAATTTAAGTACAAAAAGAGGCAAAAAAATTATTTTTCCACCAGAAGAAGTATTTTTCAATCGGTGAAACCTTCTTAATTTTATAACATATTTTTATTCATAAGAACGCCAAAATACATTACCCAAAAAACAAAAAATATTTTTATTTTTTCAGATTTTCTAAAATTTTGCTATTTTTTCATTGTTTAGATCCTGACAAGGAATACATATATATTTAGAGAACTACTATCTCAAAAAACCGTAATCAAGTCCTACTAATCAAGTTCTATCTATTATGTGACTAATTACATTGAATGTGTCTCATGAAAATTCATTATTAAAGTGTAGTTTGGAATCCTTGGAGAAATATCTGCCATTATCTAAAAATGCAAAGTGTTTAAACCTTGTGTTTGTCATATAACCTGTTGTTATTATCGAATGCGAGCTTCATTACCATCAACAATTAATCTGTTTTTAAAAAGGAACATTAAACTATCAAAAATCTAACAACCATGCAAGATACTTGCTTTTAAATTTAATTACTTATAAACATGGATACTATTTGCATATAGACCAATTTTCATCTGGATGCTGCCGGTAGGTCAGATTTAATAAACACTTTTTTAACTCCCACTTTAAGGCATGAAAACTGATGTTTAAAAATTTAGTCTTTGACAGAGGTGAATCTTTTCATATAAAAAGATAGCATGATCCTCATGGTTTATGAAACGAGCAATAACTAGATAAAAAGTTATTTGGACTGCTATAAACATTTTTAAACTACTAAAACAATTAGAATTGCAATTTTTCTAAAATATTGTTCAAATGTAGGTATATGCGTACGAACTTTAAACTACCCCAATTAAACTTCACTGATGTACACTTCAATAAAAAAATATTAAAAAGATAAAATTTTTAAGCTAAAAGAAATTTTTTCCCATCTACTTGAAAATCTTTTCAATACAGAATTTTGGCTAAGAATATAACCTAATTATTGTGACTGCCTAATCCGAACAAGACGAATCTTTTCTAATAACCATGTAGCAAAGATCCAAATATAGAAGTTGCAGATTTTTCTGTGCACAGAATAAACACCATGCAATGAAATCAGAAAAAAATATATGTCACATTAGCATAAGCATTACGAATAGGGAAGCCAAATTTTATGATTAAAAAAACTGCTGATACAGCACTAATAACTATAATCTAACAGGTGTATACTTGTCTTCTTAAGGTATCAATATCAAGAGATGCAAAGGTCAAACTTTTAGCATGCTTTGATAAAACCTTACGATGATAATCAAAAAATATATCTGGTATGTCCTAGGGTAAAAATAAATCAAATAATTTAACTCCTGATTCCTAACACATTTTACATTTTAAATAGAAACATCAATAGAAGTCGATCCTGCAATGTTTATTTGGCAAATCCTCACAATAATCCCTGAATTAAAAAAGATATAATGTAAATAAATAAATGATAATAAAATAATATAGGACTTGGGGTTTGACTGCAATGACTGTGTCGCTGGTAATTCTGTTATAAGGCATATGAAAGGCTGCAAAAGTCAACAAAAAACTTTAGAATCTCTTAAAAAATTATCAGAGCGCAACTCTGAATGGGTGCGTATATTTCCTGAAGTTGTGCACAATCTCAAAAATAAACCTAATTGATTGGGAAGAAATATTCAGAGGTAATAAGGGTTTAAGCGGTCACACAAAAGCCTTCTCTTCACGTTGCATACTATTGGCCTCTAAGATTCTTCGATTCTATCATTAACAATTGTTCGGAATTTATATTAACCAAGCAAATTCGAGAGAGTAGACTTAATCGTACGACTCACCATTAAAAGTGTATACTGTTTGAAGTGTAAATTGTTAAAGAAACCAGCCCACATTTTACGGTCTAAATGATGGGCCACAATGATCATTCGTTCGCAAAACGTAAATGAAGGGTCCTCCGTCTTGATGAGGCAATAACTCAGAGCTCCTCAATAACTGTCCATAAATTTGCCGCCTGCTCTTAAAAAGTTACATGATAACTATATACTCTTTTTATAAAACCATCTAGAGTAATTCTTTTTTTTCGTGATAAGACGGCTAAGACTGACTTTGTTATGCTCTTTCCATGGCTTCTAATGGCCACCTGTTTGTCTCTAAACTTAACGCACTCATCAACACTTCGTTTGTTCAACTTACACTGCAAATCCTTATTAAACTCTGTTCTTGATGCACCCTAAGTGTTAAACTTTTACCACAAGCCCCTAAGATTGAGTACTTTTTATAACGCAAGCCTGCAATTTCAGCTATGGGCCGACTGGATTTCAACTTTTAATTTACCAAAACCCAACTTGTTTTCTATATTATATCACATATGGCTTTCGGGATATTCACTAGTTGAACTCATCAGCATGTGCTAGCTCCCTGTATATATCTTCTGTCTCAACCTCAAACAACAGGCAGTCAGTATTGCTACATAACAGGTTTATTTTATCATTATATATAGCCTTAAGATTGTTATAACAATACGCAAAGATTAAGTATTTTAGTGGATAAGTTCGCTCTACCCTACATGTATCGGTTGTTTTAGCATGAATTTGCTTTTTGTGTCGTATATTGCTAACAAATCTCGATTGAATATCTTTTGTGAAAGATCAGCCGGGTCTACAACCAGATTACTCAATTTGTCTCTTTCAGAACCACAGCTGAGTCAACTCTAATTCCCTTACTCCAGTCTTCCATAGTTTTATAAAAAAGATGAACTCGTAAACATCTTCGAAAAATATTACTAGGTGCTTTAGCATGTAAGTCAGTATTAAACTGAATACACGGTGTCATTCACGCTTTCTGCTTGAACTAAACTGTTCGATGAACTTTTGAAAAGGAACAATATATCGCTCTTTTTTTACGTAGGTTTGGAACAAGTTTTGTACCTTCGATGCAGCTGAACAACTAGATGCATATATAAACTAGCTAAAACCGTATATCAAACTTAATTAGGCGTATCAACTAAATCTTTTTCCAGTAACAAAATCGGACTATTAAAGATTGCAAACAACTATGAAAATTCACCAGCCGTTGCATTTGCCAGAGGTTATTTTCATCATCCAGTTTTGCAGCTAGTATGCTGTAAATATCTTTTTTTTGCCTACTCTTGAGCATTATGAGAAATACCAGTCTCCAAATAGGTTAATGGGAGAGGCGCACTCGCGGTGCTACTTTATTTTGTTATTATATGTAAAGTAAAATTAGTTGTGCCACTAAAAATTTACCATCAGTTTAAATAGAATCCACTTCATGTAGATCATTCTTTGACGTATTACTTCACCAGCATTTTTTCTCTCAAGAGTATAAATGATTTGGTACATCAACGGCGGCTGTGTGAGAGATCACATTTGTAGTACCGTTTTTTAAAATCTGGTATGACTGATGTTAGTGTAGTTATTTTTCTATGCGTTCTTTAAGACAAGAGTATTGCTGTTAGAAAGTTAAAACGTTTTGCAGCTAATATTTCAAATTGTTCCTTAGAGATAGTACATGCTGGTTGTGAATATCTTTTTTTACATTGCAGATAAAAATATATTTGCCGTTTGCAATCTTTATTTTTTTACCCGCTTATGAGAAATACCCGTATCCAACAGAGACCACGAGAATTGCACCACGCGCAACAAAGGCGTACTCGCGCATTCGAATCCAATCTAAGTTCAGTTTTACTTTCTTATTTTGTTCTCTCAATCGAATACAAGTGATAGCTATCACATAAAATCTAAGCAATTTATTGTCACCTTCTGGACTGATACTATTAGTTTGCTTTCCAACTCTGGAAAAAGATCGCGTTGTGGTGCTTTGTAAAGTAAAAGTCTTGCATGACGTATAGATAGTTTGAGAAATTCACCTGATAGCCTGTTTTGTTTAAAACCTAGGTAAGGCAATTATTAAAAATTTAAGTGTACGAGTAGAAGGTCAAGAGGTGAAAGGCCTGATATCATATGGCAACTACTGGAGTATCAGAGACCTCTATCACACATAGAGAAAAGAGCTCTTCCCTATAGACTCCAGTATGGTTGTGATAATCAAGCTAAACCTGGAAATCTCACTTTACTCCAAAGTGAGTCAAGTTCTGGTTTCGCTACTAACCCAAACGCTGCAATCTCACTTGTATTTTTTAAAAATCTTTTGTAATATTGAATATCCTTTGATTTTGAGCTTTGATCCAGCCAATGTCCATTTTATGCGAGTATTTTCAAGTACCTGCTTGAGCATAAGTTTGTGTTTGTAGACAATCAATAATATCAAGGGTTAACTTAAATCAGTGAGTTCACGTGAGTTAGCATTTAGTAAAGCCTTGGAAACAGCTGGACATTTTGTCTTACCCGCTGAAAATATATTTCGTAACCGTCGTATAAATTATGATGGTATTAAAACAAATTAGACCTTCAATGCCTACGCTCTGGTGGTTACTTAAAATATAAAATAATTGTTTGCTCTAGCTCTGTATCATTTGCGCGACAGCTTGAAAAATCACAAACTGTATTTAATCCTACTCGTGAAGATTTTACAATCATTAGAGTTCCCTCAAAGCTTTACTCACGAGACATGTTACCAAGATTTTTCTTCAAAGAGGCGTACGGTGTGCTGTTTAGTAGTAACCAAGATGCTAGCCCTGAGACAAATGAAGCCCTATCTGAAGCTTGGGGTACTTTAGTATTTACACTCAATAACTGGCATATTAATACAAGAAAACAGTTAGTTGTGAATTATCGAACAGTCTCCAACGGCACATCCGAGGTGAAGATTAGAAAATCAGAAAATCTGATGATGGTTAGTAGATTTTAACCACTCGCATAGCTGGAAAAGGAACAGTAGATGTCTGACTGTTTCAGGTCATGGATACAATAGCAAAGTTTGATGGTTGAAGACCTGAAGGTGTTTTATGGTGAGTTATATGCTTGACAAAACAGTTAATACAGTCGTAATCCTCGAAGTGAATTCAGCTTTTTTTATTACACAATAATAGTGATAATATATTGTCCTACTAAGTGTTAACTTTTGGCTGCCTCTTTTGGTTGCTTAGTGGTCAGTAGTTGGTATTTATGTTTATACGTTTAGTACCCTTTGGGAACGGAAACATTCTTGTTAGAAGGTTCACCGTAATGCAACCAAACAGTGGTAGCTGACTATATTTATACAGTTATCTTCCACTTGCTTTGTGGTGACAATTAAAGTCTGACTATGATGGATAAAGTTGGTTCCACGCTCTGTGACTAAGTACAGACACAAATGAGAGCACATTGATAACATACTACATTCTCACACTTGTGCAAACGACTGTGGTAAATAATTGTAACCATCCACTACAATCTAGCCTTATTATGATGATTGAAGTTAAGGAGAACTATAGTAACTTTAGTAACAAAATGTTAGTAGAATTTGCAAACTGTAAAAAAAACTAGCTGGTATTTCTTGGCCCAAACCTCCTTAAACAAACTTATTCGTCTTCTATTTTTGTTTCTTTCTTTCTGAATGTTTTTTTTTAAAAAACATTTACAATTATGAAGTCGTGAAACAGACCATTTTAATATTTTATTGTTGTCTTAAGATCAGTTGGATGTTACGCTAATAAATTTAGATTTTGATTTACAAAAACAAGGAAACGGAGAAAATAAAATGATCCTGTTAAGATCTTAAAGTCAATAACAGAACGAAGATTTTTTGCACCTTTTATAAAATGATAATTACAATGATAATAATAATAATAACAATAGTAATAATAATAATAACAACATTAATAATAATAATAATAATAATAATAATAATAATAATAATAATAATAATAACAATAATAATAATGATAATAATAGTAATAATAATAATAATAATAACAATAGTAATAATAATAATAACAACATTAATAATAATAATAATAATAATAATAATAATAATAATAATAATAATAATAATAATAATAATAATAATAATAATAATAATAATAATAATGATAATAATGATAATAATAATAATAATAATAATAACAATAATAACAATAACATTAAAAGTAATAATAATAATAAAAATAATAACAATAATAATAATAATAACAACAATAGTAATAACAGTAATAACAAAAAGAATAATAATAATAATAATAATAATAATAATAATAATAATAATAATAATAATAATAACAATAATAACAACAACATTAAAAGTAATAATAATAGTAATAATAATAGCAATAATAATAAAAATAATAACAATAATAAAAAAAAGATTAATAATAATGATAATAATAAATAAAAACAATAATAATAATAATAATAACAATAATAACAAAAATAGTAATAATAACAATAACAATATTAATAACAATAACAATAATAACCCAAGTAGCAATGCATACATGGCCTGACAAAGGTCTAGTTCTAGCTGCAGAACAGGGGCGGGCCTGGCTTGCCAGACCTGGCGCAGTGCCGCCATGCACATTGGCTTAATTATGGCCCAGGGCTGGCTAGCTATTGCAGGCTCTGGCATTTCAATGGGCCACCAATGGCAAATGCTAAAAGTTCCTATGCAAGCCCATAGATTCACCAGAGCCTAAGTGACGGGCCAAAAAATAAATCACTATTATTATAACGTTCCTCTTCATCAGTTTTATAAATTCCATGTACATATCACTCAAATGTGAAAACAAAGTTTTAGATTATTAACTTATTTTAACTAAATTATTAAAGCCTGCCATTTAAATGTTCCTTGTTAATGGAATAGAGAAAAAACCATTAAGTTAAATCACTCTTTTTGATTTGTAGTTAAAAAAAAATGAATATAAATTGCTTCATCAAGATAAAACCAAATTCAACAAACAAATTCTATTTATAAACCTTACAAAGAAGAATTCGTTAACAAAAACAAACTATTTTTGACTTAATATATTATATTTAAAGTAAATTACTAATAATATATATGATTTAAAATATGACTTTATAATATATAATATAAATTATTATAAAAAATTACAAAAAGATGTGATTCATATACATTTAAATTTCTTCAGAAATGTTTTATAAGGGGCTACCTATTTTACAACTTTTTTTATTACCATTGATAAATTATTTGTGTCATCATCAAAATCTCTTTAAGAAACATTTAGAACTAAAATGTAAAACCAATCTGTGTACATAATTTATGCTAGTTTGCAATTATAGCAGCCATACTACCAACAAATGGTATTTAACTATGTTTAAAGCTATTTATCTCAGCAGACTTTCTTATGGCTCTTTGTTTTCTGCCACTGTTACGATCAGTAGCCCCTGCCAAATACTTTCGGATCTATCTTTGGTTGGACCATTCTTTCTTAATGCTCCTGTGAATATATATTATCCTTTGTAGTTGAATACAACACTTTACTTGTTACTAAACATAATATTAAGAATAAAATATACATTATGTATGTTATCAAAAAATGTATGATACATATCAGTTTATATCTTTAAATGTCAATAATTATCCCTTAAAGTTTAATAACAATCCCTTCTATTTTAAGATATAAATGCATGTAAGAAGACCTTAAATTTTTTCATAATGTATTATATAATAAACATCTAAATAAAGAAATGTTTAAATCATCTACTGTACCTTTTTATTTATATTATATAATGTTATACTTACTATTATTTGAAATTTAAGATTTCTGCACAAGCATATAATAAATTACTATGTTGGCAGCTCCCAACAGTTGTAAGTTGGTAAGCAATTATCATTTTAGACCTATATAATAACTAGCCTTCTTTGGTCTAAATTTAAAACTTTGTCTTTTTCTTCAATGCTATTTAACAAAATAAATTAAAACAAACTAAAAATAAAAATTATACTCAGTCTTACTAAGAACTTGTACCTTATTTTATCATATTTATTATAAAAAACGAAAAAAGAAAAGGTAACATACAACAAATTGGCGCTACTGCAGTTTCTCCCCCCCCCCCCCCCCCTTTTTTTTTTTTTTATGATTGATTCTGATAAAGAATTTTATGCTGATTCAGAAAAATATAAAAACATAGACCTGAAAATTAATGGAAAGTGCTCTAATTCGAAGTTAAAGTTGTAAAAAATCCCACTAAAATCCCTAATATTCGCCTTTTTTTCTTCAAAACGCTTTCATTTTTAACGAAAATTAATTAAGGTTGAGATACTAAAACATCCCTCAAAAGGAGGTCACTCCGCAATGTCCGTAAAAATTACCGTAAATTTGATCAAAACACAGCCAAGAATTTTTGCTCTTTGTATTTTTACGTCCGTGGGTTGGTAATGGAAATGAACTTTTCAAATTTGATACAACTATATTGAGTTTTGTGAAACGAAGGTTTTAAATGTTATTAATGTTAGATTTTTTGCTGCATATTTTGCTAAAAGATTTTTTTTTTACGATGCAAATTGGACTAGAGGTAGGCCTAAACCCGAGTATAATCCAGTAGTTTTGGCGAAACCGATAATTAGACTAAAAGGTTTCCGCCAGAAATAGTTTTTTGTGATACTGAGCAGACAATTTTTTAAAAATAAAGTTAATAACAATTGAATGTTAATAACTATTGAGATGTTACTTCTGGCATTAATATTTAACAGATTGTTTTCAATGTCAAATCTTAAATAAAAATACAAGAAAGTGTCTACATTTTTCACTAATAATCATGTCCTGTAGCCAGGGAGTCGACTATAAGCACTATACTCATTTGTTCCTTCCACTCTCTAACTTTGTTGTCATCTTCATTCCCCTGTTGAAAATTACCCAGTACCGTCTTCTTTCTCCGTTACCGCATCTATCCCCGTAAAACAGTAAGTATTAAGGTAAAATATTATCTGATTTGTGAGAATTAAATCAAATAATTCACTTCTTAAACAGACTTTTTGCGGGTTAGTAAATACCAAAACTGCTGCTCCCATTTCACGGAGAACTCGACTTATTAAAATCTTGTTGTAACTTTGTTGAGCGCTTTTCTAACGCTACGAATAAAAAGATTGTAATCTTTTTTGATAGTTTAAATTTTAACATTTCAAAAAATGGGAGAAGTAGGAGAAGGGGACTCAAAGAAAATTGGGAATATCAGATCAACGAAAGAAAAAGAATGATAAGAAAAATATAGATCTTTAAAATGTCATTTTGTAACAAGTAAAAATATAAAATAATACCATGTAAAAAATGCCATGTAAAACAATATGTAAAATACTTACCAAATGTTGGAGACTTATTTATTGTATACTTTATTTATATATTTTAAATCATTTGGGTTCCCCCAGTTCTTTTCTAACTGGAATTCCATTTTCATTTTTGGTGGCATTTGAAAATTTCTTTAAGACCTTTGCCAAATCTTCACAAACTTCACTGGTATCAATAGTTGATTCATCGACATCATATGTTAAGTTTTTTTATCTGATTTAACATATCGCGAATATGTGAAAGAGTTGAAGTTGTTACAACAGTTTTTTTCATCGAGTCATTAAGTGCCGGAGACAAACACTCTCCGTATAACATTGATTCATCACCAACTTCACACGGAGTTGGTGAATTGATTGGAATGTATACAGTATTCTCATCATCATTATCCAGAGTCAGGAAAGGAGAATTTCTATATAATGATGACAAAGAATTCCATGATCATGTTTCAGGAAATCTTATAAATACCAGGAAAAAATGCTTGCATAAACATGCAGATTCACGCCAACTTTTGCAAGAACATTTTGACATCAATTTGTCACTTCCAAAATCTACAGTGTAACTTTCATTATTACCTGAGAAACTGTTTACCGTAAATACTCCATGACTTTGTGGCCAAGCTCCAGTCATCTCAGAGTCATTAGCAAGTGCAATCTTCTCTAAACAGTTTTTGATAAAATCATGTGGTCTGTTAAATAGATATTCAGGGACAGTTGTATTATAGAGTTTATAGCTGGAGTGCATTTTAAGGTTCGCTTCTTTATAGCTAAATAAATTAATTAAAAAGCTTAAATTCATAAAACTACAGCATTTACTTTTGCAATACATTTGCTACTCTTTACATTACTATTTTATTTAGTTTAATTATGTACTAGTATATAGACACGCATTACTATTGCAAATTAAAATGCTCCTATGTATGACATAAAAGTATATGTATATATGTATAACTATAACTTTTTATCTAAATTATAGAATTCCAGACAAATTTATATTTTACCATACCATACATCATACCAAACTACTACTGTAAACCTATAAAATATAAATGTAAAATATAAATAAACTAAAAACAAAGTAAAGAACTTCTCTAGCTTATCAGGAAAGAATTCTTCAATTAGGATTGTGAGCATGCTAGTAATTGAGGAGTTTTTATATCGTTGAAGGTATGAATATTTAAATGATTGGTTTTGTCGTTCTACACCATTATTTGTATTGCAATTCACCAAAAATCTATCACTTCGATATGCCCAAACCCATCTCTATAAACATACTTGATAATTGATAAGTCTAAAACTATTACATTTCTCTGTATCATACTTATAGTATCATATCATAATTGATAAATCTAAAACTATTAGATTTCTTTGTATCATACTTATAGTATCATATCATAATTGATAAATCTAAAACTATTACATTTCTTTGTATCATACTTATAGTATCATACTGATAGTTAAACACCTGACTAATTAATTGATCAGATGTTCACCTTCTAAATATTACCTCTTTAATTTTTAGCCAGTATCTTGAGATATACTCTTTGAATTTAATGAAGTTAGCACCCCAATAATCAGAAGAAAGAAGACAGGTTATTGCCAGATCCATTACCTTTTCATTCCATGCTCTGGCAATGCGTCTTAAAATTGCAAGTATTTCCACTTTATGATTTGAACAGCCATTGGTTTTTTTGTTTAACCAACGTTCCCATGCCTGCTTTCTGTGAAAATCACAAATCAGAACATGTGTACCTAAACATGTTGGTAAAGGCTTTTTAAAAGTAATCACCATATGTAAACCATGCCAAGGAAAGTCAGTAAAAATGATTAATTACTGCTTAAAATTGATGCTTCATATTTTAAGAGAGTTCATGGAACATGAAGTCTAACTAGTGGTAAAAAAAATGAACTTAATCTGAAAACATGGGTTAAAAATTGGAAAAAATTTGATGATTTGACATGGAATGCCCCCTCAGTAGAGAAATATATAACACCATCATGGAGAAATTTCAAGTTGATTTAGGATTCACATAATTAAAATAATATCAAGTAATATGTAATATACCTGCAAAAACTGTCTCAATTGCATCTATCTTCTCATTACAGTAGTCTGTCATGCAAAATGACGGATGGAAAGATGGGCTCCATGACTTCAAAATGTTTAACGCCTCCAATATTGAAACTTTTGTTTCATTTTCAAGTACAAATGTAGCTATAATTTGATAATCTATATTTGTTTTTACTGTTACAAAGAACAATGGCAGCAAATACCTTGTAGTACGATATGTGGCATCAAGTAGAAGAATTTTTTCTCCATATTGCTTCATTAGTTTTTTTTGCCAACATGTTTGATAAACAAAAAGGAATGTTCCAACATCACTAGCCACAACATTTTGGTCACATTTTGGTCGAAAAAATATATTAACAGTTGGATCAGTTTCTTTCCAAGCGTTAATCTTCTTTAAAAGACATTCTTGATCTATCATAGAATACCTAAACACAAGTAATTAAATAAGATTTAACATCTGTATGTTAAATCTTATTTAATTATGTGTAGGTATTCAATAATAGATAAAAACTACCAGCTTAGTAACTCTCCTATCGACCTATTCTATAAGGTTAAAAAATATATATTTAATAGATCAAAATATACCTGAACTTGTGTTGTGCTTTTACAATATGTGATCTTATAGTTTTATTTCTAGGAAAAAATCTTCTATTATTGAAAGGGGGATTTTGATCTTCAAACATTTCTTTTACTTAAATCCTAAGCAATCTTTTCATTTCCCTGAGATTTAAAATTCCTTCTTTCAAATATTGTTCAATCTGAATTGAAAGTTGAAGATCTATCATTTGGGAAATTAGCTCAATCTAAAAGTTATTTGAACTGTTTATCAAAAAGCTGAACTTAAGACGATACAGAATAATATGATATATTTTTATAAATTGGAAATAGAAAATATTTTATTATACCTTATCCCCAACTGGATGATTTTCATGACAAGACAAATAATCTATTACCAGCACTATCTTTCTAATGATACTATCTTTCTCAAATGACCCATTCTTGATACTATCTCTGAGTAATTTTGATGCATTTTTTCTTCGCCATTCAGTTGATTCTAAAATCTATAAATACAAACTGATTTCTGAATTAAATGTGAAAATCTTAAAACAAAACAAAAAATATACCAAGAAGCAAATTTAAAAATATATATTTATATACATGGAAACAAATTTAAAAAAATGATAACCTTAAATTCTGGGAAAAGTATAATTTCTCTCATAACAACTTGAGCTAGGCACATAAACTTCTTGCTGTCCTGAAGAACTACATACTTTTTGTGGTAATGAGGATCAGCAATGCCCTAGTTTGATAATACCATTTATCTATTATAATGCAGATAAGTCATATAGAGAATATTGATTGGACATCATCATCATATCTTTTTTTGTTTATTGCATTCATTTTGCGTGCAGTTATTATTGATGAACTATTAATAATAATATTATGTGTTAAATAGCACATATCAGTAAATGACATTTGTATGTATTTATGTATGTATGTATGTATGTATGTATGCATGCATGCATGCATGCATGCATGCATGCATGCATGCATGTATGTATGTATGTAATGTCACAAAAATCTTTTGCAAAAATTTAAAACCATTATATGCATACAAAATCCAAGTTTGAATTTGCTATATAACTTAATTTTAAAAATTTGTAATATAAAATAGCAATTTACATTTTTTTTATTTTCTTCTCTGCATTTCTTTTTGGCTGCTAAATTTCTATCAAATCCATGATGGCAGTCCAACACCTTTGATGTTGAAATCATGTAAGGTGTTCCAGAGAATGGAACAACATCATCTTCCCATAACACTTTTCGACTTTTTGCAAACACATTATCTACAAAGATAAAACCCAGCCACCAGCCGGGCCACTGATTGCATAAAAAAAGTCATTATAATTTAAAACTGAGAGTTTATAAAATACGCCCAAATAAATGAATACAGATTTAATGTGATATAAGCAATATCATAAGCACATAAACAACTCAAAAGTCTCAGGTAAAGTAGGTACATGGAAGCCTGTGCTCTTAGAAATGATGTTAGAATGGAAAGCTTTTAGGAATTAGTTCTCCACAATAAAAAAAAGCCTCTAAGAGAAACAGGGAAGTTAAGAAGAATAGGTAGTGCTCATTGACAACACAACAGTGTTGTCACACAGACACAACAGTGATGGGAAGGATTGGAGGGAATACTAAATCAAATAGTTCCCTTTAATAAGATTGGTAACTTTCTGCTAGTTTGTGTATGAAAAATCAAGCAACAAACTAGCAGATAGATTAAAATAAGTTTCAATGTACTTTTTAATCTTTTGTAACAATAAAAACCTACTCAAAAAGGTTGATAACAGCATAATTACTTTTTAATTACATCTTAATAACAGAAAAACAATTTAAAATAATAAAAACCTATCTTTCCAAAATTTTTTCCAACTTTGAAAACTGCATATCGTGTAGTTGTTTGCAGTTCATACTGTTTTAAGCAAAATGCAGCTTCATCAGGTGAATCACATACAAATACAATTTTTATCATATTCCCTAAAATCAAAAAATAAAAACAACAAATAAACAAGAATTTTATCAATACATCATAACTGTTGAGGTATAAAATGCACATATCTTAAAATATACCTTTCTTAATTGGCAACCAAAACAGGGGCAAAAGTAAAAACAACTTACCTACATTAACGTATTCACCTGTCAGGGACCCAATTTTTAGGTACTTCTGGCAATTGTGTCCTAGAATTTGGAATATAAAACAGTTATTAGGGTATCACCACATTAGCATATATATATATATATATATATATATATATATATATATATATATATATATATATATATATATATATATATATATATATATATATATATATATATATATATATATATATATATATATATATATATATATATATATATATATATATATATATATATATATATATATATATATATAACAAAGAAACTATGTATGATACTTAAATTTCATGGCTTACAGCAATCATCAGCCATGAAATACTATGTTAATTACATCTAAATAACATAGTATTTCATGGCTGAAATACTATGTTATTGTGTGTGTGTGTATATATATATATATATATATATATATATATATATATATATATATATATATATATATATATATGTATATATGTATATATTCATATATATATATATATATATATATATATATATCTATATATATATATATATATATATATATATATATATATATATATATATATATATATATATATATATATATATATGTATGTATATATATATATATATATATATATATATATATATATATATATATATATATATATATATATATATATATATAAACTTGGTTAAAGTATATCATAACAGCCTTATGACATTAATTGAAAAATTTGGACAATTTTTTTTTTTTATTGCTGGTGAAAATAACAGACATTAGTTATTGGATATTAACTCCAACAGCTATAATTTGATTTTTCAGGAAGTTGTTTAGAGTGCACATATTTTAAGTTGCTTAACATTATTATTATCATCATTTTTTTGCATTATTTTATTATTACTAATAAAACAATACGAGAAGAAAAAGTTTAATAACCTTTGAATTCATGCTCACTATTATCATCACTATCATCTTCATCAGTACTATTCTGGATGTCATCATCTCTGAATACATTTTCTAAGATACCATTATCCGATTCCATCATTTTTAAAATTTTTAATTAGCGATTTAGTGTGTAACTTTTTTTTTGAAAGAAACTTAATATGCGAATAAAAAATTTACGGTAATTTTTACGGACTTTGCGGAGTGACCTCCTTTTGAGGAATGTTTTTGTTTCTTAACCATTAATTAACGTTACATTGCGCAATAAACAGACCTGGTTTCGATTAGCCTTTGCATTATTATTTTAAAGTAAAGTGTTTTTATTATTTTATCGAAAGTGTTATAACGAAATGAAATTAATGGAAGATTTCAAATAAAGGTTGAACGTAGAATTTGAGAATGTAGACAAACTGATGAATAATTATAATTGTATCGTATGCTGGTTTTTTTTATTAAAAAAAACGGTTTGAAGGTTACTATTTCTAAATTTTACATGTGATAAAACAACAATGAACTTAGTTTCAAAAGTTCTTCTTTTAGGAAAAAAAACTGTTGAATTCTTTTTGAAAATTTATTGCAAAAGTACATAGCTTGCATTATAGTTTATTCTCTAATAAATCAAAAAACGGCTATTTTCATTGCCACAAAAAATTGCGCTAGATAAACATACATTTACGACTTTTTTTAACGTAAAAACCATGCTATTAATATATTGCTTTTGTCAGCAAAAATATCATTAACTTATTATTTTCAAAATGGCGAAAATTAGGATTTTTAGTTGGATTTTTTTACAACTTTGACTACGAATTAGAGCCTTTTCCGTTAATTTTCAGGTCTATGTTTTTATATTTTTCTGAATCAGCATAAAATTCTCTATCAGAATCAATTATTAAAAAAAAAAAGGATTGGGGGGGGGGGGGGGGGAACTGCAGTAGCGCCTAAATATGAACTGCAATTACTCAATGACTGATGCTACTCCGGAGAGTTATGAACCTATTGACACATCTATTTTTTCTTTAAATTCAGTTTTTCATGATTGTGTCAACAGCTCTGATGAAATTTGGAAAACCAATGATGAAAAATTAACTAGTTCAAAATCAATTTTATCCATAGACATTAAATGTTATAAATGTCCTAGTTAATGATTTGACTAGTTGGGCAACTAGGCACAAAATTACACATGCAGCTTTGGGTGATTTATGGATTATATTGTGCAAATCATTTCCTGGCTTACTAAAAAGTCCCAAATCTATATTAAGAACTGAACAATTAAAGGTTGAAGTTTTTGAAAATTCCTATTTTTACTTCGGCATAAAAAATGGACTTTTATCTGAAAGTACAGAATGTTTTACAGGTAAGACTGTAACAATTCAAGTCAATTTTGATGGCTCACCTCTTTTTAAAAGTTTAAGCATGCAGATATGGCCAATTCTTGGCTTAGTGGAAAAGTTTGATGAAATACTGGAATATAATAAAAAACCATTTGTTATTGCACTGTCCTTTAACAATTGCAAGCCTAAAAACATTACAGCTTTCTTATCTAACTTTGTTTTAGAAGTTAATGAACTGCACAAAAATGGTATCACAATTAACAGTCAAAATTATTCATTTAGAATTTCTACAATTATTTGTGACAACCCAGCAAGAGCATTTGTAAAATGCACTAAAGGTCATAATTTATATCATGGCTGCAATAAATATGAGCAGCATGGTGTTAATGGAAGAGTAACTTTTCCTGAAACTGCTGCAACATTAAGAACAGATGCATCATTTGCTAATATGTCAGATCGTAAGCATCACATTTATGTGAGCCCTCTAGCTCAAACCTCTATTGGCTTGATATCACAAGTCCCAGGTGATTATATGCATTTGTCATGCCTGGGTATTATGCACAAATTTGTGTATTTGTTAATTAAAGGTCCTTTGAAAACAAGTCTCGGTCCACGTGCAGTATTAGATTTATCAGAAAAGTTGCTTCATTTAAAAACAAATATATGTTCAGAATTTGCTCGAAAACCAAGAGCGTTTTCTGATTTTGAATTCTGGAAAGCTACAGAATTTCAACAACTTCTATTGTATACTGGTATGGTTATCTTTCGAGATTACCTGATGCTTTGTACAACTGTTTTATGCTTTTTTGTGTCGGAATGACTATTCTTCTCAGTCATTGATTGTGTCACAAATATGTTGATTATGCACATAGTTTACTTGTACTTTATGTGGAACACTCTTCAAGTTTATTTGGGCCTGAAGTTGTAACTTATAACATGCATGGACTAGTGCATTTAGCATAAGATGCGAAACAATATGGTCCACTAGACAATGTTTCAGCCTTTCCTTTTGAGAATTATTTATCAAATCTTAAGAAACTTATAAGAATACCACACTTGCTTTTGCAACAAATTATAAGAAGGCTATCAGAACAACATCTTGCAGAGTCAATCAATAGTCAAACTAAAAGCACACTTTTTCAGTTAAGAAAAGAACATTTTGATGGACCTTTGTGCAATAGTGAAAATATAAATTTGCAGACTCAACACAAAGAGCTCTATGCAAACAAATTTTGTATTAAAGTTTCACAACTGTTTTAAAATAAAAACTGGCTCTGTAGTTCCAGTTAAAAATATTATTAAAAGTTGTTGTGGTAAAATTTATCTGGTGTGCAGCAATTTTGATAGTGTTGAGAACTTTTTCAACTACCCATGCAATTCAGATATCCTTGATATTTTTATGGTATCTTCTTTAGCTAAGCATCTTTCATATGTTTTATCAGATATAAAACAAAAATGCATTTTACTCCCTTACAAAGCTTACTTTGTTATTATACCTTTGCTACACAATTCTAGTTGAATAAGTTTATTTTTAGTCTTATATTGCATATGCTTTGACTATCCTTGACTTGAAGACATATGTTAAACTTTTTTTTTTGTTAATAAATTGTAATAAATTTGTTTTAATAAGTTTAGTATTTTAATAGCAATATATGAAGAGTTAGTTATTGAAATCTAGTGTAAGCAATTTTGATGTTATGTGCCATTCTGAATATTGTTTTATTTAAAATATAATTGGAGCTGCAAAAGAATTTTTTTTTTTTTAGATTATTAATAACTTTTTAAAAACTGTTTTTTTTGTTTAGTTATTAGTTACTAGTTACTATATATATATATATATATATATATATATATATATATATATATATATATATATATATATATATATATATATATATATATATATATATATATATATATATATATATATATAGTTTGAAATTTATTTTGCAAAATGATAAGTTTAAACTGATGCTTAAAGTAAAGTATAATTTTAACCCAGTGAGAATGTCAGCTATTAGAATAATTAAAAGCATTAATATCCTATATTGTTATTTCTGTTCGTGACGTCACGAACGTAAATTTCAATACAGAATTTCAATAACTGTAGTAATGGTTAGCCATTTTTCTGCCAGTTCTCTTCCTGTAGTGGCTTGCCACTGTTTTGCCATCACTGGCTAGCCGCTGTTTTGCCATCACTGGCAAACCACGGCTGGTCCATGAAAAATCCTTAGAGCAAAAAGGAGCTTCGCCAACGTTGGCAGCCGCAGCTGGTCCAGCGCGGCAGCCTACACAGGACCAGCGCGGGACTATTATATCCTTGCTGTCTGGGTATTATTATTATTTTCATTGTTATTTTTTTTTATTATTTTTTTTTGTTATTATTATTGTTATTATTATTGTTATTATTATTATCATCATTTTTAGAATTGTCATTATTATTATTATTATTTTTATGGTTACTATTTTTTGTTATTTACCAGCAAACATGGTTTGGAGGACCTATAGAGGTCCAGTAGAGGCAACGCTACTGGTCCATTAGCGGCGCGCCGCTTATGAACCAGTTGAGCTTTGCTCATCGGTTACTGAGCGAACCAATAGTGGTACAACTCTTGGGCGGTCAGTCAATGGTCCTATAGCGCCATGTGCTGTGAATGGTCAGCTAGTGGACCTATAGTGGCACGTGCTGTTAACGGTCAGCCAGTGTATTCATATTAGCAATTTTTTAAAAAATATAGGCTATATATAGGGCTCTCTATATATAGAACCTAATTCTTTATATCTAATATTAAAACGACAGACAAATCTTAAAGTTTATTATTTAGTTAAGCAGTTGTTTGGCGTATCACTAATTTGAGAAGTTTAACTTATTTACTGGTTTTGACAATTAGAAAGACTAGTTAGATATCCGCCAGGTGTGCCTCTAATAGTATGACTTCCACTGGATATTTATCTCTATTGCAAACTAAATAGTCTCCAAATAACAAAAACCATTTGGCCAATTTGTGTTTATGCGAAATGAGCGGCGCGATTATTAACAACAACATTTTAACGTCACTACACAAGAGAACTTTTTCAAACACAATTGTACTGTATTTATTTCATATTTTAATTGTAAAATTCTCCAAATTTTATTCTTCATTTGAAGATGATTCACTATCGGGTATATCATTAATCGTTGTAGTTTGTTATTTACTTTCTTTTCGTTCTTTACGACCGCCATCTCTACCGTTCGACCCATGTATATAACGAGCAATTTCTTTTTGAACATCACATTCAGTACAGTTTCGCGTCGGAATATTCCTTGCTATAGCGTTTATTAATTACAAAACAAAACTATTAAATCAAACTAAATAAAATTTTAAGTTGAAGTAAATATACAAGCACATTTTAATAACACATACTACAATAAAACTTTACCAAAAAGATAGCTGTGTAAGTTATCAAAACTTAGAATCAATGCAACACAATATCGAGTTGGAGAACGTGCACGATTCCGCAACTCAACCTATTGTTTCATCGACTCTAAGTTGCAATAACTTACACGTTTTCCAACTACGAATTCACATCTGCCATTAGTTATTAAAAAAAACTAATTTTTATTTAATAAAAATCTTATACATTTATAATGATGTACCAGCATTACATATGTTATTGCTTCAACATTTTGAACAAATGAGAATTAAAAATTCTTGGATTCCAAAAGTTTCGCAAAAAAACTTGAAAAATATCCACTACATAACTGCTCGCCTGTAATTATATGTTAAAGCAAGAGCACAAATATGTTTTGGCTGCTTTTCCCTGCATGGTTAGTGAGATACCAGGCCTTGAATGATTAGTGAAATACCACTTTATCAAAATTGTATAACCTTAATTCTTATCACTACATAACCGGTTATGAATTACTTTTTCATATTGTTTTAAAAAATGTGTAAAAGATCATACAATCATAATTATAAAATGAGAATTTGTCACACTGAACATTTTTTCACTGTAAACAGATTAAAATTTTTTTTGCTGAACAGACAACAATGACTCATAAAAATATAAAGTCAAACTACTAAAATAAATTGTTTGTACAAATAAGCCTGCTAAGCCACAAATAACCCTGCTAAATAAGTAAAAAAATGGTATTTAACTAAAATGAAATACAATTTTCTCAAATAATAAAATATTCACTCCAACCCTTACTCATTCAATAAAAACTCAGATGATTATAAATTTAACACTCAAATGATTATATATATATAATGTATATTATATTTAGATCAATAAATCATAAAATCAAATCCTATATCTTACAAGCTTAAGATATAGAAAGTGTTCAGACTTTTAGAATATTATAAATACATACTTAGAATAACTCCATGACACTTTGTATTCCCAAACTTTGTTTTTGGAGGTTGTCCTGTCAAATATAAATTTCTTAAAAGTGAATTAGTGAACAAGCTCCTTATACATTTTACAGCTTCTCTTAAAGTAGTCCCACCTTTGGAAGAAACAGCAACAACCTTAAATCATAAATATTGCATATATAAAATTAATTTACTAATGAAACACATAAAATAATAACTTAAATATTAATAAGAATTTTATGTACATCTGTGTGTGTCTATACACACACACACACACACACACACACACACACACACACACACACACACACACACACACACACACACACACAAACACACAAACACACACACACACACATATATATATATACATACATACACATATATTTTAATCTTTTGTTTTTTGTTTGTAATACACTCTTAACCCTTAATTCTCAAGTATGTATTTTTTCACACAAGGTTCATGAGTGATAAAATGAACAAGGTTCATGAGTAATTATAATAGTTAAGTAATAAAAAAAGAAAATATTAACAATACTGTAATATCTTGTAATAAAAGACATAAAAACATTAAAAAATGACAATGCTCTCACCAGTCGTTTAAATAAAACTTTACCTGAAAGCTTCAAATTTAAATCTAGAAAATCATTAACATTATTAATTGGCAGTTCAAGTTGTTCAAAAACGCGATCAGCAGATTCAAATCCTCCTTCAGTCAATGCTTGTAGATGTTGAGTATTGATGAAAACCTGACTTTAAACTTCCAACAAGGTTGATTTTAATTCGGCCAATATTGTAAAAGTCTGCTTAGCAAAGTTTTTAAAAATAATTCCTGAATCTAAATTTGAATATTCAGCATCTGTTGCCACCAGCTTTGGAATAAAACTATTATTTTGGCTATTTTCTAAAAAACTACCTAATACAAAATCTTCTTCTAAATTTTTATCAACTTGAAAACTATTGTGTTCTAGTGTTACATTTGATGCATTATTGTTCCCAGATATTAAAGTTTCCATTGGAAAAGTTGGTACATTTGGTGCTGGAGAATGCATTTTCAACTTTTTTGACTGCTTAATAAACTCTTGAATATCAAAACTAACAGTCTCATTAACACTATCATTTTCAAATTTGTCAACTGATTGCCTTGCTTTTCTAAAAAGAAATAGTAACTAACTTATATACTATGATTGACAGTTAGAACATTAATAGTAATTTAATAGCTCAAACCTTTTAACAATGACATTATCAAGAATATCAGACAAAAAAAAAAAAAAAATAGGGAAATAAAATTGTCCTCAAAAATTTGCTTACTGTATTGGCCACATTTAAATTTATATTTATTATATTGAGCAATAGCAGTAAAACACTTTAATAAATAAATTAAAAACACTTTAATAAATAAAATAAGATTTTTGTGTACTACTGATGCAAAGATTACCATCCAACATTTACAAGTCTACATTTACCTGCTATTATATTAGGGGTTTCAAACAAAGTTCTTTTTATATATAAAATATATTTAGAGAACAAAGTTTTAAGTTTAATATCTATTTTTTTAAACAAATGTTAAGTACTGCTTACTCTTTGGACATTGACAAATTTCATCAACTTCAGTTTGTAAATCTGAAGTATATTGTGCATCTTTTAACTTTTCAACAGTTTTTGGGTAAGAATCTAAAAAGTGCCAATTAAAAAAATTAAAAATATCCTAAAAGACAAAAAGAATAAAATAATTTTAAAAGGTTTGTAGTATGTATATTATTATTATTATTATTATTATTTTTATTATTATTATTATTATTATTGTTATTATTATTATTTTTATTATTATTGCTATTATTATTATCATTATTATTATTATTATAATTGTAATTATAATAATAATAATGATGATGATGATGATGATGTTTTATAAGAAAGTCGCGCGTATCGAAGTTGCAACAAGATTCAAATTAAATTTAAAAAAGCCTTTCAAATGATAACTCAATTTCTTTTTTCTTCAAATTTTTGTTTCATGAATTCTATTTATAAAAATATGCTTCCACTGTTACAACTGAAATGATTCTAAATGTTTGTTTTTTAACTACCGGATTTGTAATTCTGGCTTCAAAGCTTCTTGCCATTTACTTGACTATAAAAGTAAAGCGTCAGCTAAGCAATATACAGCGTTTAATTCTCATGGTAATTAATTTCACGCAAGCTCAAACAATCGCTTTGGAGAATATAAGATTTATTCCTGGAATATTCTCAGTTAAAGAAAGTGTAATTAATGCACTAGATCTTTATGCTACAATTGTACCCTATAGTTTACTTCAATTAGCAATACTTATTTTCGTCGCTAATCGTTTTTGTGAAATTTACTTAAATCTGCGGTACAATCAAGTATGGACATACGGAAGGCTGAAAATCACTGTGGGCTTAGTTGTGTTAGTTCACATTATGGTATTTTTAGTTGTTGTATTTTATCCAAATTCTTATAAGTCCACAGAAAAAATATTTTGCATATACATCTTCCCAACAACTGATTCCCTTTTACTTGTTCTTTTAATTATCGCAAATGGATACATTGGGTATCATCTGTATCGTCATTATCAAGTCAAAAGGAGAACCGTGCCAATGCAACAAAGCATCAGTCTTCCTGCAAATCCAATTGGAACAGTCTCAATACATAAGAATCCAAAGCTCGCGTTTAGAAGTTTTCTCGTGCCTTATCTTATTGTTACCAACTTTGCTGTCTTCTTTATAATTCCAGATTTAATATACAGTTGGCTTCTCATCAAAGAGCAAGAAGAAAAACT